>NW_022196905.1:224930241-224959807 GCF_008632895.1 Mastomys coucha | reverse complement strand
CTTTGTTTTTTGGAGGGGAAACTGGGAATGGAGAAATTTACATGTAAATAAAGAAAAAAAAAAAAGCTCAGTTCCTACACATGGTAGCTGGGCTATTACCCAACAGAATCAATATTGATAGCCAGAACAAAATGCAGCTTTCATTCTTAGTTGGTTCTTTAGTTTACCCTTGTGGCTTCATCTTGCATAGTTCAGTTGGTCCTTGTTCTGCCTTTGGCATCACAGAAGACCCATGTAGTTCTTGGTGCTGCTCTTCCTCCATCCCATCCAAAGTTACCAGGGAAGTACTGTCTACTACATCTGCCCACATGTTTAACCACGCCTGCCTACACTTGTTCTTTAGACATGCTACTTTTTTCAGTGCCTGTCTGAAGATTTGGAGCTGAAAGATCAACCTTGCATCAGCTGGCTTACTTTGGGAGAAGATTGTCTGGACTGGAGGGAATTAATCTAGTTTCTGGAGAAAGATATTGTGATGTTTTGAAGAAGAATGCCCTCCATGGGCTCATATGTTTAGATTCCTGGTACCAAGTTGGTAGAACTGTTTGGGAAGGATTCGGAAGTATGGCCTTGGTGGAGGAGGTTTGTTACTGGGCATGGGCTTTGAGATTTCAAAAGCCCAACACCATTTCCAGTCCTCTCTCTCTTCTCTCTCTCTCCCTCTCTCTCTCTCTCCTTCTCCCTCTCTCTCCCCCTCCTCACCCTCCCCCCGCCTCCTGCGTGTGGAATAATGTGGAATAATGATGTAGCTACTCAAACCACTGCTTCAGCAACATGGCTGCCTGCCTGTTGCCATGCTCCCCACCACGATAGTCATGGCCTCCAACCCTCTGGAACTATGAGCCCCAGTAAACTCTTTCTACTACAAGTTGCCTTGGTCATGATGTCTCTTCACAGCAATGGAAAAGTAGCTAAGAGACATTAGTCCATCATGAAGACAATAAGATTACCTCCTATGAAGTCCAACCTCACATGTTCCAGCCACCTTTCAGTACTTTCATATTGGGGGAACCAAGCTCTAGCACATGAATGTGTAGGGTTGGAGAATTTTAGAATTAAGAAAAAAGGAGCATTTAGTAGAAATGTATTACTAGAAATATATAGTATATAAGCTTTTATTTTAAGGGCATGGAAATTTTCTCTGAAACAAACCAAGAATGTAGGCTGGCTAGTTCCAGAAGCCAGTTGACCACAAAGGCAGACATCTAGGTGGTTCTAGGGAGCAGTCAATCACAAAGTGAATGACAACGACAATGATAAAGCCACATTCTTGAGAATAACGAGTATGCAGGATGTTTTCCTCATGACCCTGACTCCTGACTAAAGCATGGGTTGGGTCCCTCTGAAATTTTTCACTGTTTTCATGTTTCCTTGGTAACCCTCTCACCCCTTAGTTTGTGGTTTTTCCCTTTAAATACCCCTCATTTCTTGTGCTCAGGGTCAAGCTCCTCTGCCCCAGTGATGGTTATGAGCTTGTCCCCAGTATACTGCCCCCCCTCCCCAATAAACCTCATGCTGTTTGCATCAAGATCGGTCTCTTGTGAGTCTTTGGGTGGCCGTGTTCTCCTGGGAGTTAAGAGAGGGTCTCCCCTCGCTGGAGTCTTTCAAATGATTGGGGGAAAACCACACTTAAATCATAGCATGTAGAGAATATCACATGAACTTGATTTCCTTTGCTGTCTATAAAAAAATTATAGATTGGTATAATGTGTTGTGGCTAGTTGAAAAACAACTTTTAAAGTCTTTACCTTCTGAAGTTTATAATGCATCCTTGCTTTTTAAAATATTTTTTTAAAGATTTATTTATTTATTATATATAAGTACACTGCCGCTGTCTTCAGACATACCAGAAGAGGGCATCAGATCTCATTACAGATGGTTGGGAGCCACCATGTTGTTGCTCTTAACTGCTGAGTCATCTATCCAGCCCCCACACCTCTGCTTTTTAAGTTACAAAGAAAGAAAACAATCCCTAGGAAGGCAAATTTTCATGTTTCACAGTCTCACCTCAAGAGTCACCTCAGATTGTTTTCTTATGGAGGATTGTACAGGAAATGGCTGCTTTAATGTGGGCTCTGCCCAGCCAGTTTTCCATGACATTAGGTCTAAAAATTGCATTTTCTTTCACTTTTTAAAATTTCTCTCCTTACCCATTAGTTTTTCTTTTTTTAGGGAACAAAATGTTAGGATTTTAAAATGCTTAGAAGATAATTTATGAAAACCCATGTATCTACCATTCATATAAAATTATAAAACATTTATTCCCTCTAAAATTTTCCATTATCCACCACCTAATCTTTCTCTTTGGCATGTGTCTGCAATGTATTCTTAGTTGTACAGTATATTTATAAATCTCTAGGTGTGAATAAGTTCCTTTTGTGTATATTCAAAGCTTATATATTTATTTTTTGTTTTTCTGGTAATTTGCTTTTTTAAAATTCTTCTATCATATATTACATCCCAACTGTAGTTTACTCCCCCTCCTCTCCTCCCAGTGCCCCCCACAAATGTCCCTTATCCTTTAGATCCACTTCTCAGTCTTCCTTAGAAAAGGGTAGACGTCCCAGAGATTACCGAACATGACATATCATGTTGCAGTGAAACTAGGCACATCCCTTCATATTAAGGCTAGATGAGGAACCCTGGAGGGAAGAAAAGGGTCCTGAAAGCAGGCAAAAGAGTCATAGGCAGCTTTTGCTCCCACAGAAGGAATCCCACATGTTCTAGCAATGGAGGAGTGTTCCCCTTGCTCTATATCCTTGGCCTCATAGCTGTCACTTGAGGTTTTGATCTTTGCCCTTTTGACAGGTGTAAGATGAAATCTCAGAGTCATTCTGATTTGTATTTCCTTGATGGCTAAGGATGTTGAATATTTCTTTAGGTGCTTCTTGGCCATTTGAGATTCCTCTGTTAAGAATTCTCTGTTTAGATCTCTACCCAATTTTTAAAATTAAATTATTTATTTTAATTGTTTAAATTTTTGAGTTCTTTATATATTTTGGAAATTAGCCCTATGTCAGATGTGGGGTTGGTGAAGATCTTTTTCCATTCTGTAGGCTGCTATTTTGTCCTATTGATGATGTAACCCAGACTCAGAAAGACAAACATAGTATGTAAGAGGATATTATCTGTAAAAGTTAACCATACTACAATCCATAGATGATAAGTAACAAGAAGGGCTCAAGGTGGGACACATGCATCTCCCCAGAGAGTGATAATAGACTAGATATCATGGGTAGGTGAGTAGTGGGGGTGGGAGGTGGGAACAGGAGAGATCAGGTTGAGGGAGGATGGGGGTAAAGAATACTGGGAGAGACAACTAGAATTGGGGGTGGCATCTCAGGGACAAGCTAGAAACTTAGTGCAATGCAAACTCCCAGGAATCTATGATGGTGACCTTAGTTAAGACTCCTCGAAATGGGGGATACAGATCCTGAACAGGCCATCTCCTGTAATCAGGCAAGACTTCCAGTGGAGGGACTGGGACACCAGTACAGCCACAAAACCTTTGGGCTACAATTTTTCCTGACTACAGGATGTGCTGGGATAAAGCTGGTGCAGAAATTGTGGGAGTGACTAGCCAATGACTGGTCCAGCTTGAGGCCTATTCCATGAGAGGAAACATGCCACTGACACTGCCTAGAGGACCAGGACCCAGAGGCTGGATAGCCCAGAGACCTAGGCTAGAACAAAAGAGGATTGGCAAAAAGTCAATAAAATTATTCCTAATGATATTCTGCTATACTCATATGTTGGAACTCAGTCAAAAGAATGAGCCACGGTGAACAATGCCTTGGGAAACTGTGAGAAAGGCTTCAGGAAGAAAGACAGAGGGCCTTTTACCCCAGCTGCATTTTCTTCACTGAATTATTCTTGGTGTGATTTCATGCCTCCTGTGACAACCACCTAACATTCAATCTATAAGACACGTTTATTCTTGTTGGATGTCAGAATGGAGCTATAGAACCCAATTTGGTCAGTGTACCCTGAATCTGGATATGCTTTTGTGCTTTCTCAAATACAATCTATATATCATATGTATATATGTGATATATATTATATATACATATACACATATGTATATGATCTGTAGTACATGATGCCTGGCAGTCGAGTTTCAATGGCTCTATCCTGAGAAAGTTCTGGGAAAGGACTGTGATGTTAATATTTAGTATGTGTTTATTAACATTTTTTAAAAATGTTTTACTTTTTTTAAAAAAATGTTTTGTTATTATATAGACACATCAGAAGAGGGAGTCAGATCTCATTATGGATGGTTGTGAGCCACCATGTGGTTGCTGAGATTTGAACTCAGGACCTTTGGGAGAGCAGTCAGTGCTCTTACCCACTGAGCCATCTCACCAGCCCGCTTATTAACATTTATTTACATGTTTTTCTGATCTTGTTTTTCTGGGCTCAAACAACTTCTCTTGGACCACTGCTTTCTTTGTTACATTGTGTGTAAGAGTATCCTGAAACTGAAGTAAGGCTGTCTGTCTACACATCGCTGTAGTCTGCCTCATTCACTCAGGTCCTCAGATCCCAGGTCCAGACAAGATCTTCAAGTTGGCTGAAAAGTTGACACTCATAGATTGGTTCCTATGCCAGTCATCATCAGAGAGGCTTCATCCAGAAACCGATGGAAAAAGATGCAGGGACTCACAATTAAACATTAGGCAAAGCCCAGGGAATCCTTTGGAAGAGGTGGAAAAAGGATTGTAGGGCCAGAGAGGTCAAGGACAGCACAAGAAAACCTGCAAAATCAACTAACCTGGGCTTATAGGGTCAGAGACTGAACTGACAACCAGGGAGCCTGCATGTTGACCTAAGCCCTCTGCATATGTGTTACAGTTGTGTAGCTTGGTTTTCTGGTGGGACACCTAACAGTGGGATCAGAAGCTATCTCTGACTCTGCCTGCTTTTGGGACCTTTTCTCCTTCTGAGTTATCTTGTCCAGCATTAATATGAGGAGAAGTGCCTGTTTTACTGCAACTTGATACACCATGTTTGGTTGATATCCAGGGAGGCCTGCCCTTTTCTGAAGAGAAAGAGAGGAAGAGTGGATGAGGTATAGGGCAGGGCTACAGGGGTGAGGTGTGAGGAGGGACTTGGGGGAGAGGAGGGAAGGGAAGCATTGGTGTGTGTGAGAAAGCAAACAAAAAAAAAAAACAGAGAACAAAAAAACTAAACAAAAAAGTACTTCAGTGTGATTCCTTTTACATTTGTTGGGTGCACATTGGAGAGTTTTATTAAAGAGTTTATTTTTATTTTACTTTATGTGTATGAGTGTTTGCCTCTATGTATGTATATGTACCATGTGTGTGCTTGATACCCCAGGAGATCAGAAGAGGGCAATAAATCTCCAGGGACTACACAGCTCTGAGAGGAAGCCTCCTTGGCAGAGGAATTGCAGCTCCCAGGGGAGAGCATCCATCCTCAGGCAGAACTCAGGAGTTCAAGAGCTCCTTTGTTTCTTCTCTTCATTTCTTCTTTTCTTTTTGGCTTCTTCCAAATGAATCACACCAAGGCAGAAAATCTCATGAAAGAGATTTATTGGAGGGTCTAGGGTGTGGAGGAATGAATCCAGAGTTAGCTGCCCTCTGCTCCCAGGAGCAGATAGCATGGAGGTGGACAAAGGGCAGGGCTTATATAGGGTTTCTGAGGTGGCAGAGCTTTTCAGACCAGAGATTTCCAGAGAGAGGATTGGTGGGATTTCAAGTCCCGAGCTTGTGGAGCTTAGGGATTGGTCAGGTTTCCTGCTCAGGGATGGATGGCTTTTTTCTCACTCCCTTTTTCCTACATCAGGCCCATTGCTTAAGGTGGAAAGTCCTTCCCGACTGCAGCCAGATTTTGCTGAGGCACCCTCTCTGGGGAGCCGCTGGTGTTAGGGAGGCTGGCGAGGAGGTGGACAGGTCCTGCAGTGGTGTTTCACGAAAGCTGTAAGCTGAGGCAGGAAAGGTGTCACCACTGTGACTAGGTCCTGAGGGACAGCTGGTCCTGAGGGCTTTCCAGCTGAGGGGGGAAAAGCAATGCTTGGATAGCTCCTCCTGAAGGCAGTAGAAGGAGGCAGGAAAGGTGTCTGCCACAGTGGACAGCTCCTGAGGGGCTATAGGTTGAGGAAACTTCCTGGGGCCGCCATTTTTGACAGCTCCTGTTGGGGCATCCTACTGCAGATGGCTGTAGGGTGGCTGCCGCTGATGGGTTATGTGACCACTGCTTAGGGACTACAATTACCACAGTCAATATAAACACATAAAAATGATTTACTTATTTTTATTTCAAGCATACTGATGGTTTGCTTGCATTTATGTTGGTGCACTGGGTCTTTTTCTGGTACCCATGGAGACCAGAAGAGGACAACAGATCCCCTAGATTTGAGTTACAGATTGTTGTGACCCACCATGTAGGTACTGAGAATAGAAACCTGGACCTTTGGAAGAGCAACTGGTGCTCTTAACCTCTAAGCCATCTCTCCAAGACCCTCAGCACGAACACTTCCAGACTTTCCTGGAGCTTGGAGATGTGCTAATCCCTTGGCTCTTATGAAATTCACAGGCTTAATGATGATTTGCATAATGTTATCTATGTTTAATGCTTTTGTGCATGTGTTGTTTTGATCATTGTAGAATAAAACTTCATTAAATGTGAGTTTGGGGCAGCAATTGTATCATCTATTGACTTTTAAAGTCTTTTTTCTCCTATCGTCAGGCACTGTCAGTAACTATGTCAGAAATGTCGGCAATGGTCAAAGAAAATTGTTTTAACATAGTTTTTATTACTTCATATAAATCTCTTGTTCAAGTGTCTTTTAGTGGCACTAAAGAAGCCATTTATCCAGTCATGTTATATTCCCCACCAATGCCTCTTATTAGAGGCAAGTTGAGCCATCCATATTTGTAGCATCAATATTGGCATCAGCCATCACAGCATACATTTTAAAACTTAAAACTAGTCGCTCTACCCCAATGCTTGTTTCAGTACCTAGTCCAGTTTCCTCACCTTGTCTGGTTATCATCTGGTAAAACAACTGAGTTATAAAAATAGCTTCAATCTTCAGGGAATATTGCATCTGTTACACAATCTACACATTGCTTAGTAAATTCATCATCACTAACTCATTTGATTTCTTTCCTTTTGACATTAAGTACACTAACACATAACTAGTTTTTATGATAGAATCTATCTTTGGAACTCTTGTTGTTGAGGAGACAGACCCTTTCACTCTTCTGCTATTTTATCCTCATGGCATGATCCTCAAGACACACTGAACTAGGTGACATGTTTTTGGTTTTCATGTGCTGAGCATGGGCCTTTGAAAACTTGCACAAATTTTCTCACAAATTAAGCTGAGTGCCTTATGATTTGCCTTGGCACTAAAGTAGCCATTTTTCTCACTTTTTGTCAAGCAATGTTCTGCCACACATACTTTGCGTGACAGCAATTTATGAGTCTCCTGTTACCCCAACTCAGAGGTAGCCCAGATATGTCCTCACTATAGTCTCGTGTGCTAGGTGTCCCCCAAGATAAACATTGCTCTCTGACCTCCACCACAAACATTGCTCTCTGACCTCCACTAATGTTCCAACATCCTAGCCAAACGCTGACTTGGAATTTCTCGCAGGCAATGTTACACACTCAGACCAGTTAACTCCGGCATTGTTAGGGAGATAATGAGGCGGGTAGGGCATTGAAGCTTTACTAAGGATGGGCGGGACCTTGAGCCAACTATCTGTGTGTGTGTGTGTGTGTGTGTGTGTGTGTGTGTGTGTGTGTATGTGTGTGACCATGTGTAGGCAGAGAGCATTTGAGATTTGATCCTCTACCCTCCTGGTAGGTTCTCTCGCAGCCCCGGGGGACTCTAGCCAGGCCCGAGTGTGCTCAGAGCCGGGGTGCTGCACTGGTCCAGAAGAGATGGCTGCTGTTTTAGAGTCAGTGTTTCAGATGGCCTCAGATGTACCTTGACCACTGATCTGCCAGATTTTTCTTTTCTCTTTTGTAATGACTGTAAAAGTCTGATGCCACTTTGAGAAATACATTCAGATCCTGCACTTCCTTGTGTCTTCATCTGTTATTTTTTCTTCACCGACATCTTGCCAACCTGACCAGGACCCTTTTTCCCCCACGGGTTGAGGGAGAGGGAGACCCAGACTGGCCGGCCCACGGCAATGTTCTTTCATCTGGAGTTTCTCTAATTTGATGTTGTTTCTTTTTGAGACATTATAAGAGCCACGTTGGCAGGTAGGAGTTAGTTTTCTGTAGGCAGTATGGGCAAAGGGCTAATAGCACATCTATTAGCTGGTTCTAGAAACCTGAGAACAAAGAGAGCATTGTTTCATTCCAGATCAGCCAAGGAGTCTGGCAATTACAGCATGATAGGAGACTAGCAAAGGTCAGAGGCTGATCTGTGAGCCAGGGCAGCAGCCAAGAGGACAGGTCAGAGCTGGACATACAGGACTTTAATGTGTAACCACCTCCCTAATTGGGTGAACAGTGAATGCAGTGTATGGTCATCTCCTCAGCTAGGCCAGAAGGACACACCTAGTTGTGCCTCTCCATTGGCTTAGCTCATGATATGCCCAAGAACTAAGACATTTCAATAGTAATTGCCTCAGTCTTTGTTTAATTTCTACTATAAGCTTCAATGGCTCCAGACAAGAAGCTCTGTGAGTTTTCCATTTCTTTGGACACCCTCATTCTTAGGAATTTCACTCACTTTCTCAGAAGTCTAGTGTTGCTCTGGTCACTCCTCCTCTATCTGCATTTTTACTCCTCATTGAAAAAAAAAATGAGAATTTGAGAGTGACCATCTTCTCTTGACCTTTGATTACCATAGACCATCCAGTACTTTAGTCCTTGGGTAAACCCTTATGGGCTGAAAGAGGCCCCTTCAAAGTCAGAGATGTGAATTTCTGGGGTTAAAAAATAATAATGATGGTCTAGTGAGATTGTTTACTGAGTAGAGACACTTGATGCCAAACTCATGACCTGAGTTTGATCCCTGACTCCCATATGGTGGAAGGAAAAAATAAAATTCTGAAATAAAATTCTGAAAGTTGACTCCTACATGATTACCACTGCATGCCCACATTTGTACACACACACACACACACACACACACACACACACACACACACATAAATGTAATACAAAATAATAGGTAAAGGGCTATATTTATTGTTATATGGAAACTAATTGGGAGGAAAATGAGAATTAGGGGTTGGGTCCTTGCACATATCAGCAGCAGATACAATAAGAAGGGCAGAATCAATTGAAGACCTTGGTGGGTAACATTTGAGTTGTGTTCAAGGTGTGATAATGTCCTTAATTAAATTAGAATAATTATATGTGTTCTAGATGACACAAAGTGCCCACCATTTGTAATCACTGTGACTCAGTTTCCAAGTCATTGCAGCATAGCACACCTCACGGAAAGGGTGGCTGAATCCCTACTTCTAAAAGTGAACCATCAGACTTAGTGGAAGGGGAAGAATCTTGTTTGGAAATCAGGGTGCCTAACACATTTTATCTTAAAGTGTCTCTGCATGGTGTGAGCCTGGTATGACTGTTACCATATAATAGGCAAGGAGGGAGAATGACAATGACATCTGGTAACTTCTCTGGGGCCACACAGCTGGGAGCCAGACCCTGAACTGAGACATGAAATCAGTACTCTTTGACTTTGCCCAGCTCTTCCCAGTCTTTCAGGATGGATGAGGTGGGTTCACCCAATGATCTACAGCCTGGTGTAGTAGGGTGAGCATCTCTTTCAGTAGCTGCCTTCCTCCTTCCTGAGGTTCCCATGCATTACTTCACCTCCCTCTTAGGTTGTATATACATTGTAATGTTTCTTCCCATAGTGGGATCATTAGTTTTTACCACCTTCAGCTTCTAGTGCCCGAGTCACTGGCTAGTACAGATGAAGACGTAGGCTGCAACTCTGGGCTTTTTGAGGAGAGATTTCTTACTCCTTGAGCCCCACAGGACAGTGCCAGATCAAAGAGCTATTGGGACTGCTCTTCCCTCCTGACCCTGGCCTCCAGTTTTGCAAGACAGACCATCATCCCACAGTCCCCTTGATATGATCAGGAGGTTTATGTCCACAGAAACCTGGGAACCTGTGGATGTCCCTTCAGGGAAATTTCCCTCTAGCTTGAGTTTAGCTTCTTTATCGAAACTTCATTTAAAATGTGCTCCCTGGTAAAGGGATAGAGCCTTGGTGTGCTGTGCTGTCTTGGGCAGTTTTATGTTCCTGATCACATTACAGAGTAGTTAGTACTATTCTCTTCTCTGTGAAGGCATTGTGTCTAGACAGGCTAAGGACCCTGGCCCAGGACCCAAGAAACACAATATTCTGAGCCATGTTTCCCACTTAGTTAACTTCGGGGTTGATTATTAAATGGACAGGACAGTGTGTCATGCACAGTTTTAATTGCTACCAACTGTAGTGGAGGCCATAGGCCCTAGCTTCCCCTGAGACCTCACAAGGGTGTTGTGTTCTTCCTCCAGAGCATGGCAGAAAAGCCCCCACCCCCTTTGCATATGCCTTTTCCTCCTGGGACTCGGAAGTCCCTCCTGTACCTTCTGCCCACAATTGTCCCCCAGCTTTCTTTACTGACAAATCAAGAACCAATTGGAGAACAGGACTTTAACATCAGAACCACTCCCTTCAACGGTGGAAGTCACATTAGGTATTTTGAATTCCAAGGACTTAGTGTTGCCAGTTAGAGGCTTCCATTCCCTCTGGAAGGGATAGAGGAGATGGAAAGTCATCAGTGATCAGTGGTCAGAGTGAGCTGAAGTGACACATGGACAAACGAACACCAGTTTACAGAACTACACTTCACACATTCCAGTTACCATGAGGGAGTAAGAGCTTCTCCACGACCCTCCACCTTTCAGACTCTCTGTGAGCTCCTCTCCTTGGCAGGTTCTAATCTGGAGCCACACTGGCAAGGGCCTCAGGGGCTGGAATTTCTGTACTGCTCTTATCACAGTGAAAAGAAAGCTATTGAGGCCCCAGGAATGCACAGTGGGGGGCCTGGCCCATGCATGGTAGGGCAGTGGGGAGAGTAAGCCTGGGAAGATAGCCCACACACTGGTTAGGGGGCTCAGCATGTGTCCTCATCCTCTACCGAACCCTCCATCTTGCATGACCTTAGAGAGAAAGATACTCCTCCACCGCATTTCTCTGCATGCATGTGTTCTGCCCCTCTGTTCTTTTCTGCTAAAAAAACATCAATGGCAACTAAGAGGCCAGGATGACAGCAAACCCAGGTAGCATATCAGGCAATCCTTGGCTGCCCTTTTCCCAGTTGGTACACAGCCTTAGTCCCACATCGATAATTTGCACAGCCCTGCTCCCCAGGCCATGAAAATGGTGTCTACCTCCTTGCACAGGCCTTTCACCAAGGCCATGAAAATGGTGTCTACCACCTTGCACAAGTTTGAGGATGTGATATAGGTGTGAATGCTGAGCTCAGGCTGTCTCCCAGCCTCCTACAACTTCTATTTTTTTAATCAGTACATTTTATTTGGGAAGCAGGTTTTGTTTTATAAATAAGCTGATTGAAAGTAATAAGATAATTCCCTGTACATACATCCTTCTCCACCTTGATCCTTTACTTTCTTTTATTCTCAATGTATGAACATTCGTAAAAATCAATGAACCAATATCACTACAGTCTATGTCACAGACCGGGGTTCACATATAGATTTTGGCTAATGTATGTACCCACCATTGTAACACTATAGAGAATCAATCCACTGTCCTAAAAATGCTGAGTTTGACCTTTTCTCTCTCTCCTTACTCTCAGGTCCTTGCCAGTCAATGGCAGTTTTTCTGTGTCTGTGTAGTCAATGGCAGTTTTTCTGTGCCTATAGTTTAGCCTTTTCCTGAATACTGCAGTTGCTGATGGTCCATTAGGCTTCTAGGGAAGTCAGATGAGGACAGCTTTTCTGATCTCTCCTGTGGAGAGCGGTAGAGCTGGAGAGGCATTCGCCATGGCAAGATGGCGCCTACTTCCGCTGTCAACTCCTGGTAAACAACTGTTTGCACATGTGCATAGAGTGAAAGACGCCTAGTCACGGCCCATCCTGGGGTGTCACGTGGGGTGATGAGCAAACAGCCAATCATGGGCGGACACGCCGCGCTGTGGTGTATATAAGCAGTGCCGATTATTGGCTTGCCCCTTTTTCCCTCTGGATGAGGGCAATAAACGTTTGCTGCAGAAGGATCCTAGCGTCCGCGTGTCTTCTTCCCGGCGAGACGACTGCGCGGGCCACACTCTCCTGCTGCTGGGAGTGTGAGTCTAAGTGTCCAGGGTTCCTCAACATGGTCTCCAGGCTGAGCACTGTCATGTATAGCTGCTTATAATTCCCCTAAGTGCCATTTGAATGGGTTGTGAGCACATGCATTTGACAACTGAGAAGGCTGAAATCTCAGATGTATTATGTTAGAATTCATGTGCTTGATATGGTCATAGCATCAAGCTGGCCAGGGCAGCACACCTTCTCTCAGAACTATCATCATCAAATATTACCAGTGGCAGATTTGATGATCATTAGGCTCACCTTGATGACTGAACAATGCAGAACAGGGCTTGGGCTATGGTGGGCTTATTATAGTCAAATAGAGGATGGTGCTGATCTACTATGGTATATTTTTTTTGTTTTTTTGTTTTGTTTGTTTGTTTGTTTTGTTTTGTATTTTGAAACAGGGTTTCTCTGTATAGCCCTGGCTGTCCTGGAACTCACTCTGTAGACCAGGCTGGCCTTGATCTTAGAAATCCACTTGCCTCTGCCTCCCAGGTGGTGGGATTAAAGGTATGCACCACCACTGCCCGGCTACTATGGTATATGCTTACTATTGGCTGCGGCACAAATCTCATAGGAACAGGAAAGACACTCAGACTTCATTTGATAGAAGGAAGTTGGGGGTGGGGTGGGGAAAAGCTTCTTGAAGGACAGATTGGGAATTGATCAGTTCCAGGTTAGGTTAGAAATGAACAAAAGTAGAGGGTTTCCTAAATGAATGGAGTTCAGAAAGACTGGGACTCAGGGTGGGGAATAGGGATTGATGGTTTGAATGAGAACTCCCTGCACAGTCTCAGGCATTTGAACTCATGGCTTCCACTTGGTGGCGCTGTTTGGGGAGGTCTAGGACATGTGGACTTGCTGGAGGAAGTTTGACCGGGGGCAGATTTTGAGGTTTCAAAGCCTCATGCAGAACCCAGTTCTCTCTCTCTCTCTCTCTCTCTCTCTCTCTCTCTCTCTCTCTCTCTCTCTCTCTCTCTCTCTCTCTCTTTCTCTCTGTCTGTCTCTCTTTCTCTCTCTGTCTCTTGCTTTTGGTTCAAGATGTCAGTTCTCAGCTTCTAGCTCAAGTTCCATGCCATAGCTCTGCTATCATGGACTCTTACCCTCTGGAACTCTACACCCAAGTAAACTTGTTTTTCCATAACTTGCCTTGATTATGGTGTTTTTATATAACAGTACTAGAGAAATAACTAGCATGGTACCACAGTACACTGATAAGGGTATCCAGCAGGAAAGGTGGGACCCATTGTGCCCCATAGTCTGAGTGCAAATTCTGTCACTGTGAAGTTCAGTCTTGGGAGGTTGAAGCAAAGACCTTCATCACCTCTCAGACAAGCCAGAAGTAGGAGGGGAAATGCTCTCCGAGGCCTAGGGTTGGCACCTGTACCTGGTGGCTGAGGTCAACCTCATGGTATATGGGGTTAATCTTGGTTGTCAGCTTCTCTGAATCTGGAGTCGGTTAGAAGACTAGTCTCTATGCATGTCTGTGAGGCATTGTATTGATTAGGCTAATTAAAGGGAAAGGATCCACACTAAATATTAACTGCACCTTCCAATGGTAAAGGTGGAAAACCCTTTTTGTTCCTTATATATTGCTTGCCTTTGGATTTCCTTGGTGAGTTCATTCACCCTCTTTGGAAACTCATCTACCCTGCTGCTGCTGCTGCTGCTGCTGCTGCCCCTGTTACGCCATCCTCTATTGACATCAGGACCTGGTATTTCCAGCCTTTCAAATGTGGACCAAAAAAATCAGTGGTTCTTCAGGGATCTTTCAGACAGACCTTCAGCACCAGATTGTGACTACTGAGGCATTCAGCAGCGTGAGCTGAGCAGCTACTGGGTTCTCAGCCTGTCCAGTGTAAAGAGAGCCACAAATCCCCTGTTACATATACTCATTCCACTGGGTCTGTCTAATAGGAAACCCCAGTTGTCACACCAAGATGCTAAAGTACCCAGTGCCCAAATTCATGACACTCATATCTTAGTTTCACAAAAAATGTTTAAGTTTCTTTCAAGTAGAAAATGCTTTGTATTTGAAATATTTTCTTTTCTTTAGTATTTGTATGGCTTTATTGATGTTTAATTTGCCTTTATAGTTTTACATAATCACAAGCAAGAAATAAATCTCTAAAAAAATCAGCTTAACTCCAAGAACAGAGGAGGAAGAAAATCAAAATTTAACCAACTAACAACTCATCTCCCCAGTTTGGTACTCAGAGGCAAGTGGGATTCCTCTGCCCCTCCTCCCCCACCTCACTGTCTGGGCTAATCCTCAATGTATCAGGCCCTCCACACACAGAACTGACAAGATTTTTACATTTCTATGCTTCCAAGTCCCAGGAGTGTCAGGAATCCCCAAGGGATCGGCTTGTTTGCCTTTTAATTTCTTCTAGTGGTTGTGAAATTTCTGATTGTTGCAATTCAAGTATTTTTACAAAAGATCCTAGAAACAAAAACTATGATTCTAATTGAACTAAATGCATTTGGATGCATCGGAAGGCAAGGTAGCTGTTAATCTGTCCCTGACCCCCACATATTCCCTAGTTAAAAGAGAGCTCTGCTTGGCCAACAGGATCTGGGCACTCTCCGGGAGAGCTACTTGAAGACATTCCTGAATATAGTAATGTGTCTGCATTTGTGCATTGAGTCAACCTCCCCTGCTCCCCTTTAATGTTGGCCTTGATAGATACTGCTCACTTCTCTCTGTTCCCATTTTCTGCTGGCCAGACCTTTTACCACTGTGACAGAACATTTGACCCAACAACTTTAGGGAGGAGTTATTTGTTTTGGGTCACAGTTCATAGGTTTCAGACTGCTGTAGCAGGAAGGACACAGTGGAGCAGATCAGCCCACATCTCAGCAGCCAGGAAGCAGAGAAGGGGAGAGTAAAGGAAGGGTGAAGGTAAGATAGAGCCTTTGAGGACTTATTCTCAGCCATGTACTTTCTTTTCCACACCCCAATGATCTACTCCAATGTTGACTCCATCAAGGCAGTTATATACCCATTAGATCAAAGAACACAAGATCCAATCACTTCCAAGAGACCATCATCTGGCAGCCAGGCTTTCCTCATGAACCTGGGAAGGGTGTTTTTATGTATTCAAGCCATAGCACTTGCCCAATGGATTGAGAAATACTTGCAAAAGTGAGGGTGGCCAGTCAGCTGGTACCATGGTCTTTAAGAAAAAGAGACAAGGAATGTACTAGATCATAGTAGGGGCATTTCCTATTTGAGTGACCTTGAGCAAATTACCCAGCAAGTCACTTCCCATCCTCTAACATCAGTAGAACATGGACACCAAACTAGATGCTTAGATTGGAGCCCTTCTAGGGTGAAGTATTCACTGATCTTCCAACAGCCTCCTGGCTGTTGGTTATTAGAGGTCACATTGATGTGTTTCTTAAGAAGGGGCAGTCACAGGTAAATTCAGCTCAGACCCAGGATCTGTGGGATTGTGGTGGTATTGAAAACTGCTGGTCTTTGGCAACCCTGTGTGACTTGTCTTATCTGTAGGAATACTGAGATCTGATACTGATAGAGTGCTCACCGGGGTGGGGGCACTGTTCTGAGCCCTTTCCATTAGTATCACATATGGCATGCACACCATAATCCTGACCTTTGAAGACTGTACAGGTCCTAGAGGTTTAGTGTGTTTTCAGAGCTGTACATTCCTCCTGACTCAAAGAAGTAGTATCACTCTCATTTTATCAGGGAGGACTTGGAGACTTTGAGGGAACAAGGAATTAGTCAAAGATGAGGCAGCAGTGGTTCCTGCAGCAGGTAAGAGGCTGGAAAAAGATGCCGGAGCCTCTGAATGGTTTCACTTGTTTTCTACAGCCTTTGGACTTTACCTTATACCTCTTCAGAGCCAGAAGGAGTGGGAAGTCTTTGTCCAGTGTCAGGCTAGGTCTCTGGGCTCTGTCCTGGCTGGGTTCCAACATTCTCTATGAGCTGCTGGGATACAGTTCAGCAGGTCAACGTTGTATTGCTGAGTTGAATGAGTGCTTATTGATTGAAGCTGAGGAGATTGCACTCATATTCATCCCCTCTGCTCCCTTTTTCATTTTTAGATCATGTTCTTAGTCTTAAGATTTTCTTTCTCTGTCCAAATACAGTGAAGTTGGAGAAGAATATTGTCTTTTGAAGTTAAAACAGCTAATTACACCACATTGGGTGGTCTACTGAGAAAAATTCTGTAATGTTTTTAAATGTGGATTTAAAAACAACAACAAAACCCCTAAGCCTCCAAATATTTGGCAAATATTTGCTTCTCCTTGCCTGGAAAACTGTCTGTTCTGCTATTAAGAAAAAAACCCATTGACCTTATTTTCTATTGTGATATTTTCACGTACAGTAAATGGAAAATGATTTAAATGAGTTGTGTTATACAAATGGCACCCAACAAAGATTTTTTAAAAATTAGTAAGACTTTGTTTTAAGTTGCATTTTGACCTTTTTTTTTTTTTTTTGGTAAGAATGTATGTTATATGTTTAATCATTATTAACTAATGTTAAAGACTGCAGTGTCGTTTGCCATTAACCTATATCTTCAACCTTTAGTGATATGAGGTGGTCTCATTCTGTATCTCAGGCTTCAATCTACCTCAGGATCTGCCTACCCTTGTGCTTCTCTTCCTCCTGAGTGCTGAGATCTTAGTGTTGGGGCCCTGTGAGAAAGCTATTCCATCTCTGGGAGACCCGGTTGTCATAGATGCCTGCATTTAGAACAAAGAGGAACCTACAATAAATTATTAAACAAAATTTAACTGAATAGACCTGCATCTTGGCATCCTTCTGTGCCCATCTAACTTCCTTTTATGGATGCAACCGTGAACATGAAGTGTGCAAAGAGCACTGTGGATCTGTCACCACAGCACCTAGTTGCCCAAGAAGTGTTCCCTGCGTAGAGGCTGGCTACTTGGCTGTGGTGGTCATGTGATAGATCAGGATCTTCTAGTCTAGCTAGACTAGACCGTAGGCTAGCACTATCTGGGCTGACCACTTTTATGCTAGCTGGCATTTGTCTTTTTCTAGAAAAGCTGCCATGAGTTTCATGTGAGTTTGATGACCAGTGTTCTAACAAAGATGATCATTTGTCATTCATCTTAAAATAATGCACACATTTCTGTCATGATCCTTGACATGTCCCTTCGAAGCACTTACCTGTCTGCACTATTCATCACCTTCTTGGCTGTGCTGGTGCACAGTAAAAATGGGAACTCTGTTAATTAAAAAATGCTGTGGTATGTGCTATAATGTTATATATGCATATTTAAGAATGACTGCTGGAGTCTGGAGAGATAGCTCAGTAGTTAAGAGCTCAGAATTCAGTTCAATGGGTTCAATTCCCAGAACCCACATGGCAGCTCACACATGTCTGTAACTCCAGTTCCAGGGTTTCTTACACCTTCACAGAGACATACATGTAGACAGCAATGCACATAAAATAAATTTATATTATATATATGTATAGGCTGTTGATAAAATGAAATTAATTTTTTACACTAATCAGTTAATTTAATAAAGCATAAGTGTTTTCCCCCAATCTTTTGACTTTTTAAAAATTGGATATTTTATTTGTTTACATTTCAAATGTTATCTTTTTTCTCAGTTTTCCCTCTGCAAACCCTCTATCCCATCCCTCCTTACTCTACTTCTATGAGAGTGCTCCCTTACCCATCCACCCACTCTTGCTTCACTGCCCTAGCATTCCTCTACACTGAAACATCAAGCCTTTATAGGACCAAGGGCCTCCCTTCCCATTGATGCCAGATAAGGCCCCTTCAACTCCTTCAGTTCTTCCTCTAACTCCTCTATTGGGGTCCCTGTGCTCAGTCAGATGGTTGGCTGTGAGCATCTGCATCTGTATTGGTCAGGATCTGGCAGAGCCTTTCAGGAGACAGCTGTATCTGGTTCCTGTCAGTAAACACTTCTTGGCATCAGCAATAATGTCTGGGTTTGATGTCTGCATATGGCATGGATTCCTAGGTGGGGAAGTCTCTGGATGGCCTTTCCTTTAGCCTCTGTTCTACTCTTAGTCCCTGTATTTCCTTTAGACAGGAGCAATTCTGGGTTAAAATTTTGGAGATGGGTGGGTGGTCCAATCCCTCAACCAGGAGCCATACCTAACCTCTGGATATGGACTCAACAGGTTCTCCCTTCCTTTTGTGTTTCAGATAATGTCATCCCGGTGGTATCCTGGGAGGCTCTTGCTTTCCTGGCATCTGTGACTTTCTGGTTGCTACCCTCAGTTCCCCATCCCCCATTGCTACACACCTCTGTTCAATATCCCGACCTTCTGTACATCTCCTCCATTTCCTCTCATACCTGATCCTGCCCCTCTTTTCCCCCTTCCCCTCCTTTTTTCCTCCCAAGTCCCTCCCACCCTCTACTTCCCTTGATGATATCGTTCCCCCTTATAAGTAAGACTGAAGCATCCACTCTTTGGTCTTCCTTCTTCTTGAGCTTCATGTGGTCTGTGAGTTGTATCATGGGTTTTGCACACTCTTTAGCTAATATCCACTTATCAGTGAGTACATATCATTTGTGTTCTCTTGTGACTGAGTTGCCTCACTCAGGATGATATTTCTAGTTCCATCCATTTGACTGAGAATTTCGTAAAGTCATTGTTTTTAGTAGCTGAGTGGTACTCCACTGTGTAAATGTACCAGATTTTCTGTATCCATTCCTCTGTTGAGGGACATCTGGGCTTCTGGCTATTATAAATATGGCTTCTATGAACATAGTGGAGTATGTGCCCTTATTACATGTTGGAACATCTTCTGGGTATATGCCCAGGAGTGGCATTGCTGGGTCCTCACGTAGTACTATGTCCAATTTTCTGAGGAATCGCTAAACTGATTTCCAGAGTGGTTGAACCAGCTTGCAATCCCACTAGCAATGGAGGAGTGTTCTTCTTTCTCTACATCCTCACCAGCATCTGCTGTCACCTGAGTTTTTGATCTTAGCCATTCTGACTGGTATGAGGTGGAATCTCAGGGTTGTTTTGATTTACATTTCCCTGATGACTAAGGATATTGAATATCTCTTTAGGTGCTTCTCAGCTATTCGGTATTCCTCAGTTGAGAATTCTCTGTTTAGCTCTGTACCCCTTTTTTTAATAGGGTTATTTGGTTCTCTGGAGTCTAACTTCTTGAGTTCTTTGTATATATTGGATATTAGTTCTCTACTGGATGTTGGATTGGTAAAGATCTTTCCCCAAGATTTTCTTTTTCTTAAAGAAATGAAAAGATTTAGGTATGGGAGCCAGTGAATCTCAGCTAACTGGAGTACCAGCTTCTGTTCTGTTGGCATAGGATAATAACCAGTGTGGCACAAACAGAGGCTCTGCCATGTGCTCAGCCCCTACCAACTAGCAGACACAGTCAGGCTAGGCATTGGCTTTTAATCCAGATACGCAGGAGGTAAACAGAGAGTCTGAAGCCAGGCTGGTCTACATATTAAGTTCCAGGTCAGCCAGCCAGGGCCGCCTCAAAAATAGATAGGTAGATAGACAGGTAGGTAGATAGATAGGTAGATAAGCAAGCAAATAAGCACAGTCCTTGGCCTGAGGCATAAAGCAGGATGAGAGGCACAGAGAGGCTGGAGCTAGTTGTCATGAGAAATAGGACACTTGGTGAGTGAGCATGAATCATGGAAAGACTCATGTGGAACAAAAGGAATGGGGTTATTTAAAGACCCATGTGAGGTCATAGACTTGAAGGCCAGCCAAGTGGTTTGACACAGAAACCCCACTGTGGGCCAAGTGTGTCATGTTAAATATGGCAACGCTCATCACCATAGAAGGGTCTGATGGAATCTAGAGAGGCTTGTAGGGGAGTTCAGAGGGTGTGGCAGAGTGTTCTATAAGCACCATGGTGCCTGTGGCCAGTGCCCACTCGAGCTATAAGTGAGGTGGGTAGTTTTGTTTGGGATGCATGCCAACACTTTCTGTTTCAGTAAACAAAAAGTTTATTTGAATTTTCTTTAGAAAAAATATGTAATTGATACATCAGACTCATTTTTATAATTTAGGGGAAAGATAGGGGCTTCTTTTTTAGTATTAATTATAGAATACCTTAACCCAAATACAGGAAACATGTTTATTAATCAATATATAGGATCCAGGCATGGTAGCTGCATGATCATCATGCCAGAACGTGGGAGGCAGAGGCAGGAGAATGATGAGTTCAGGGTTAGCTTGGGCTAAACAGTGATCTGTCACCTGTGTTTTGATTTGAAAAATTGTGAGGGGTGGCATGTGAAAGTGAGATTAGTAGGTCTCTTTCCGGTAGGGGTGCCAGGAAAAGACTAATTCATATAAGCCTAGAAGAGAGTTTGAAAACAGCACACATATTAACAATTGTTAAATTAAATGGAGGACTGAAGAATGTTCCTTAAATCAGCATTTTAACCCAACTGAGCTTAAAAATGTCTATAGCAAGAGGCTGGGGGTGGGGAAGAGGCAGAACATTTTTGTTGAAGATATGATGAAACCTAAGGAGAAAGCACTCGCAGTGAGGACTGACCTCGGGCTTGCTGACTGACTGTCTCCCTTATTCGTCCCGCACTGTTACTTCATCTTCACCATCTTAGAGACTCCCAGGCAATCTCAGGGTCCCCTGGTAGGAGCAAAATGGCAATCTCTGACTCCTATGGCCTCCCTTCAAGGGATCCCTTCCTTCCATGTCATTCACACACAAACCCCGGCGTTTACTTGCCTCACCCTAGGGAAGCATAGTCAGAGTCCAGGCTTAGTTTGGGGAATAAAGTTTTAGCTATGGTTCTTTAGGAGATGAGTTAGTGAGCTCTGTGCCTTGGGGCCTCGAGCTAGGTAGGTCAGAGGTGGCGTAGATTAGAGTGGACAGTCAAGCGTCAGTGTCCACTGAGTCCCACGGGTGGGGGGGGGGACTGTCAGCAGAGCACTGTGCGGCTTGCAGGCTAGCCTTCCCTCCCCTCAGGTTTACTCATTAACCTCTAGTTTGTGGCCTTTCCTCTATTTGGCTTCTCCTCGGCATGGAGAAATTATTGGGATGTGTCAAAGCAGTGTCCTTGCTCCCCAGGAGCCCCCTGCAGTGACTTATGTCTGCACAGGTCACATCTTGGAACACGTGCTTCCTGAACATGCAGAATTCAGCTACATAGATACCCACTCTGTGCTGACACTCAGATCCAACTGTGGCAATACCTAGGTTTACCAGAAGCATTTAACTCAGTGTCTGCTCAGCCTGGGTCCTGGTGAGACACTGCTCAGTAGGGCAAAGCTCAGGGGCTGGACAAGTGAGGTGGAGTCCTTTGTATAAGTGAAATCACTCCACCATGGGGACAGATAAAGCTGTGGAGGCGTGTGATCTCAAGCCAACTAGATCAAAGGCCACAGATCCACAGAAGGACAGCAAGTCCTCCTGAAGTTTCCCAGGAACTGTCCAGCCAGGATGTAGCCTGGTATAGTTAATGATGCTTACCATTCTGCATGAGATTCAGTAATTTGGTAAAGAATGTATTATCTGCAATGTACACTGTTGCCAGGTGTATGACTTGGGGTAAGTTTGCAACCACTCTGTGCTAGGGATCTCAACTGTACAAGGATCCTAATTCAAGTTCTCAAATCACAGACTTGTGAGGGATTCATACAGAAATCAGGGTTGGGACATATAGAACATCTGGAGTAGGAGTTCACTGGGACCAAGCATTCCGTGGATAGCAGTTTGTATCATTCCCTGGTTGCAGGCCGAGAAAGCTTAAGCATCTTGCCCATGTTCTCACTGCTAGGAAGTCAGGTTGGCCCACAGCAGTTCACATTCATCATCTCTATCTTCCACAAATACTGATTCTCACACATTTGTACACATGAACACACTCATAAATACCACCAGGGTGAAGCTGCCCTGAAGTCTTTTAGGACTCTGGAAGATGTGTTCCGGTCTGGAAATCTTCTGGGGCTGTGTGAGACAAGAGCCCAGAGGGCAGAGATCGCAGAAACCTGCACACCATGGGGTGGAGGCCCAACCCTGCAGAGAGGGACAGAGGTCCAGTTCTCACATTTGTTCAGGCTCCTGCTCAGAGACATTTCTTCCCTGTAGGATGCCTGAATTGGCTTCTATTATGACATGACACAAAACAAGCTATGTTTTCCCTGCTCTCTAGCACTCAGTAGAACATGCAAGTTGCCATTCTGTGTCCTGCAGGTGTATAAGGTCTCTCCGTGTGTTGGTTAGTTTTATATCAACTTGGCACAAGTTTAGTTGAGAGAGTGCTCCCTCCAAACTGACATGTGAATAAGCCTGATCACATGTTCATCATCTCTATCTTCCACAATAATAAGCCTGAATTGTTCCTGATTGATGCTTGATGTGGGTGGGCCCAGCTTACTGTGGGCATTGCTGTGTAGAGAGCCCAAAGTTCTTGTGCACACAGATAAGCACCGGAGATGTCAGGGAAAGATAAACATGCATCTCCAGAGAAAGATGTTTCCTGTTCTTCTTGAATGCTGGGAAGTGTATGCTTTCCAACCTGGTGACCATCTGCCCTCTGTAGACCCAGAGTTCATGAAGATCTCCCAGAATTTATGTTTTATCTCAAAACCTTTCCACCTATCCTGAGCATTGTTTCTAGGCCATAAAACCGTCCTTATGAGAGATGTCACTTGTGCTTTACAACAGCTTAGGTGACTTCCTGGCAGCCACAGGCATTATTATGTTCACCTAACTCATTCTCCCTAGACCCTAAATCTTTGGCACTATCTCTGAGTCAACAGTACCAATCTTTGTACTTTGTAACTTTTGATTTGTAAAGAATCACAGTGTACAGTTTTTTGTTGGTTAGTTCTTGAATTCTTTATAAATTTTGGATATTATTCCTCTATCAGATGTGGAGTTAGTGAAGATTTTTTTTCCAATCTATAGGCTGCTGATTTGTCTTATTGACTATGTCTGTTGCCTTACAGAAGCTTTCCAGTTTCATGAGGTCCCATTTATCAATTCTTGATCTTAGAGTATGAGCCATTGGAGTTCTGTTTATGAAAATTCCCCCTGTGCCAATGAGTTCAAGGCTCTTTCTTACTTTCTTTTCTATTAGATTCAGGGTATTGGGTTTTATGTTGAGGTCCTTGAACCACTTGGACTTGAGCTTTGTGCAAGGTGACAAATATGGGCCTATCTTCATTTTTTCTACATTCAGACAGCCAGTTAGACCAGCACCATTTATTGAAGATACTTTCTTTTTTTCCATTGTATATTTTTTGGCATCTTTGTCAAAGATCAAGTGTCCATAAGTATGTGGTTTTATTTCTGGGTCTTCAATTCTATTCCATTGATCAATGTGTCTGTCTCTGTACCAATACCATGCAGTTTGTATCACTATTGCTCTGTAGGCAAGCTTGAGGTCAGGGATGGTAGAGTATAGAACTAAACTGAGAATTCACAACAGAGGAATATTGCATGGCTGAGAAGCACCTAAAGAAATGTCCAAAGTCCTTAGTGATTGGAGAAATGCAAATCAAAATGACTCTGAGATTCTACTTTACAACAATCAGAATGGCTAAGATCAAAAACTCAGGTGACAACACATGTGGGCAAGGATGCAGAGAAAGAGAAACACTCCTCCATTGCTGGTGGGATTGCAAACTGGTACAACCACTCTGGAAATCAATCTGGAGGTTCTTCAGAAAATTGGAAATAGATCTATCTGAAAACCCAGCTATACCACTCCACAGGGGCACGTGTTCCACTGTGTTCATAGTGGCCTTATTTGAGATTGCCAGAAGCTGGGAACAACCCAGATGTCCCACAACAGAAGAATAGATAGAGAAAATGTGGTTCATTTACACAATGGAATACTACTCAGCTATTAAGGAGGACGACACTGGGCAGTGGTGGGACACACCTTTAGTCCCAGCACTTGAGAGGCAGAGGCAGGCAGATTTCTGAGTTGGAGGCCAGTCTGGTCTACAGAGTGAGTTCCAGGACAGCCAGGGCTATACAGAGAAATGCTGTCTCAAAAAAACCAAAATAACAAAACAAACAAACAAAAAAGCAAACAAAAACCCAAGGACATCCTGAGTTTTGCAGGGAAATGGATGGAACTAGAAAATATCATCCTGAGTGAGGTAACTCAGACCCAAAAGGACATGCATTGTATGTACTCACTAATAAGTGGATATTAACCAAAAAGAAAAAAATGTACAGCATACCTAAGACATAGTACACAGAACTCAAAAAGGTCAACAAGCTGAAGTGCCCAAGTGAGGACACCTCAGTACCACTTTGGAGGGAGAAGAAAGCAATCAAAAGTGGGGAAAGAGGGAGGGGCCTGGGAGGGAAAGTGGACAGGGGGGCAGTGGGAAGGGAGAGGGGAACCTAATCTGGTGTTGGATGAGGAAAAAGGACTGAAGCCCTGAGGGTCAGCAGAAAGAATGGAAACAGGAAACTTTGGGGGGATAGGAGGTGGGAGGATCCTCCAGAATGCCCCAGAGACCTGGGAGGTGAGAGACTCTCAGGACTCAAGGGGAGGGACCTTAGATGAAATGCCCTACAGTGGGAAGAAGGAACTTACAGAGCCCACCTCCAGCAGGAAGACAGTATCAAATGAGGGAGGGTGTTGCCATCTCACAGTCAAAACTCTGACCCATAATTGTTCCTGTCTGAAAGAACTACACAGATGGAAATGGAGAGGAACCTGAGGAAAAGAAGGTCCAGGGACAGGCCCAAAGTGGGATCCAGCTCAATTGGAGGCCCCAAGGCCTGACACTATTACTGAGGCAATAGAGCGCTCACAAAAGAGGACCTAGCATAACTGTACTCTGGAAGACCCAGCAAGCAGTTGAAAGAGTCAGAGGCAGATACTTACACCCAACCAATGGACAGAAGCAGCTGACCCCTGTTGTTGAATTACAGAAAGGCTGAAAGAAGCTGAGGAAGAGGGCGAACCTGTAGGAAGACCAGCAATTTCAATTAACCTGGACCCCCAAGATCTATCAAACACTGGACCACCAAACAGGCAGCATATACCAGCTGATATGAGGCCCCCAACATACATACAGCAGAGGACTGTGGGGTCTGTGTTCAATCAGAGATGATGTACCTAACCTTCAAGAGACTGGAGGCCCCAGGGAGTTTAAAGGTCAGGTGGGGTGGGGGATAGGGGGTGGGAACATACACATGGAGACAGGGGATGGGGAGGAGGTATGGGATGTGGAACAGTCAGAGGGTGGACGGAGGAATAGGGGGAATAAAATCTAAAGTGTAAAAATAAAAAAGAATCTCAGTGTAAACATGTCTTGCTTTCTGTTATACTAACAGGACTGATTTAATTGTTGTCAGAAAACTTTCTCTCTGCAAAAGTGTGCTGTGCTTAAATATGGCTAAAATTAATTATCTGGTGTCAGACTCCTGAAGTTTGAACCAGTGATAGCTAACTGAATCAAGCTGAACCAAGTTTTATTTTTACCTCATTGGGACTGTTTCCCTGCTGGCCATAAAGCCCACAGGAACCCATGTCACTCCTGGGATGGTGGTCCTGGGTGCTCGAAGAAAGGCAGCTGAGCAAGCCACGGGCAGCAAGCCAGTAAGCAGCACCCCTTCGTGGCCTCTGCTTCAGCTCCTGCCTCTAGATTCCTGCCCTGAGTTCTTGTCTTGATTTTCTTTGATGATGGACTGCGCTGTAGAAGTATAAAAGTATAAGCAAAATAAACTCTTTCCTCCCCAAAATGCTTTTGGTCATGGCATTTTGTCACAGCAACAGAGGCCTAACTAAGATACCCCACCAGGGGCTAGCTGAGCTGCAGACACACCTGAAGATGTCAGCTGAGCCTTCTCTCACCCAGTTCAGTTCTGAGGACATCTGCCTGGAGATAGTGGCAGTTGCACTGGGGGAGGACCGAGGCCAAACAGGGTTCTCAGCCCAGATGCCAATCACAAGCATCACCTATTGCCTATATTCTGACCAATCCATTGTAAATCTAGGTTACTTTAAAATCCTCACTGGATTTCACAGATTTTCCCAGGGAACTCAGGGAAATACCTGTATCTACCACTTCATAATGAGCATGCCCAGGGCAGGTGAGGAGGATGCAAAGCAGGCTTCCCATACCCTCTCTGAGATGTACCAGTCTCTAGAAGTTGCTCCAGCTCCATCTTTCCCTGAGAGCCCTAGCCTTTTGGGTTTCTGTAGAAGCTTTATTGTGTAGCATAGGTGATTCTGTTCTTAGCTACTGATGATCAGTTCAGACTCAAGTTCATCTCCCCTCCCAGGAGGCTGCAGGGTGCAGCTGGAAGCCCCAGCTCTCTAGTCTTGCCTTGGTTTTCCAGTGAGTACTCCCATCTTGAAACCACCTAGGGCCCTGGACCCTGGCCACATGAGGACATTTTTAGCATGCTGAACATTACAGAGGGTTTAGGATATTTTTTAGGTTTTGCCTAGGAATGGGTTTATTTTCATATTTCACAATATATTTCATATTTTCATATACGATATATTTTCATATTTCACAATTTTGATGTAGCAATTAGATTGCTCTATTTTTTTAATGTTCATTGCCTCTTTACCTTATTTCTGTTCCCTGTGACACCCTCCTAGCCTTCTCATCCCATAAGTGAGCACCCAGACAACTCTCATATTGTTATACAGAGACAAATTAAGGGAGGAAGGATTTGTTTTGGACTGCAGCCTCCGAGATGTCAGTCTACCATGGTGGAGCAGAACAGCTCACGTCATATAGACAGTAAACACAAAAGAAGAAGGCCAGCCCTGTGCTGGCTTCCTTGTGCCCCCTTTTATTTTGTCTGGGTGCCCATCTATGGGATGGTGTCACCCACATTTAGGTGGGCTCAGTTAATCCCCTCTGAAGAAAATCCCTCTCTCACACAGCTTTGATGATTTCTCCTAGATAAATCTAAATCCAGGCAAGTTGACAATGGAGAATAATCATTACACCTGTAAAATGCATCTAAGAAGGCCTATCTACAGAGAAGACGGAGAGATAGATAGATAGATAGATAGATAGATAGATAGATAGATAGATAGACAGACTTAGAGGTGTGTGTGTGTGTGTGTGTGTGTGAGAGAGAGAGAGAGAGAGAGAGAGAGAGAGAGACAGAGAGAGAGACAGAGACAGAGACAGAGACACAGAGAGGCTGTATATGAGTGTTTAGCTTGCCTGTATGTCTATGAACCATGTATGTGCCTGATGTTCGCTAAGCCTAGAAGAAGGTGTTGAATCCCCCGGTACTGGAGCTACAGATGGTTGTGAGCCACCATGCAGATGCTGTGAATTGAACTTAGGTCCTCAGCAAGAGTAGTCACTGTACTTAACTGCTAAGTGATCTCTCCAGCCCCAAGGATTCTGGGTCTTTGGAGCTTCATAGTAGGCTAACAAAGTGTTCTGGGTTCACAGGTTCCCACAATGTGTATTTTAAGTGAGTATGGAGTGAAAGGATACTCATTGTGTCATGTCCTTCTGACCACACAGCCAGCAGTACGGCCATACGTAGGTTTGGCTGTAGTTGAGTAAATATAATATAAATATCCAGTGGCTGCTGAAGTTGATTTTCTTTCTTTAAAAACAAGATGTTTCTCTGCAGCTCCTTTACACGTGGAAGATACAAGCTGTTCTCTCAGGTGGTCCCAGCAGGAGGATGTTACATTTCCTGGAATATTAGCTGACACCCAGAGGTGACACACTCTCCATCCTCAAGGGCACCATTGACAGTCAACATGTGATTTATTCATCCACTGCTAAGAAGTGGTGGGCTTTGGTGACTGCTGCTGATCTAGGTTGTAAGACGGTTGCTCATAGGGCTGGAGAGATGGCTCAGCAGTTGAGAGCACTGACTGCTCTTCCAGAGGTCCTGAGTTCAATTCCCAGAAACCACATGGTGGCTCACAACCATCTGTAATGGGATCTGATGCCCTCTTCTGGTGTGTTTCAAGATAGCAATGGTGTACTCATATACATAAAATAAATAAGTAAATAAAAAGAAATAAAAAGGAAGATGGCTTATAGCTTTGGATACTTCTGGGAGCAGAGGCCCAGCTCTTCTCTCTTCTCTGGACTCAGTGTAATTGACAATGGCCATGGAGGGGTATTGGTCAAGTGTGAAGGGTAGGAGGATACGGGCTTTCCTGGTGAGGACTCAGAAAACCCTCCTTGGGGGTGACCCCTCTGGCTGGTGGTCCCATTTAATAGCATGGGCATCTGGAGCACAGGCCCGGAGTACCTGTAGGTCACACAGGTTATTCCTTACCATCCAGCCTTGTTCTCAGGGACTGTCAGGCAAGCTTCAACAAGAGCCAGATGTGGAAGACAGTATGTGGTTCTCTTAGATGCTGGGCTACTCAGGGTGATCTGACCCTCCTCACTGAGGTACGGTTGAAGATTAGACAAGGCCATGTTATACAAGAACACTTTGCAAATCACAATATCCACCCCTCAAAAGCAAGGCATAGTTTGGTTAAAAAAATGACAATAACAACAATGACAATGACTACAATGACAACAAACCCGATACATTAAAGTGGTCAGTACTCCAGCAAGCAATGCACTGGGCTCCATATTCTTTAGTGTCTCCATGTGACTCATTCTCTTCTCACTAGTCAGGTGCTAGGATATAATTAGGAAGTTCTGCACAGGGATGTATTTGGGGTAGGAGCAAGTGGAAGGAGTCTAGGCAGGCCAGCCGGTGAAGCAGCTGAAGTCCAGCATCTTCACCAGTGTCTGCTTCCTTGAACTGCATTTTTTTCAGATAATGGTGGCTGCTGCTGCCGCCCTAATGTTGTTGTTGTTGCTGCTGCTGCTAACTGTAAAGGAAGCAAAGGTGTAGATATGGGAAGACTGGGGCAATAAAACTAGTCTGTTTTTGAGTGGTGGCTCAGTTGTTAACAGCACTGGCTGCTTTTTCAGAGAAACTGGGTTTAATTTCCAGCATTCACATGGAGGCTCATATGTTACTCACGGTTTAAGTGATCTGATGCCCTCTTCCGGTTTCTGCAGGCACCAGGCATGCATGTTGATACACAGATATACATTCCTCATTCTTCCTATTTAACTGGACTTTTCTGAGCTGCTACCAGGTCCAGACACTATGATAGCTACTGTCTGGAAAATGGCCTTTATAAAAATCTTCCCAGTAGCTATGGCTATGGGGAAGTCCAGGAAAAGCTCTGGGTTGGAGCCAGTGTAGAAAGGACATTGATCGCAGGGCAGTGGTGGCACACACCTATAATCCTAGCACTTGGGAGTCAGAGGCAGGTAGATTT
>NW_022196905.1:224929905-224930231 GCF_008632895.1 Mastomys coucha | reverse complement strand
AAAGGACATTGATCTTGTAGACACCGTCTTTCCTTTGGCTTTACTTCTGACCACCTTTCACTTTCTGGTGGCATCACAGTGACCATAAGCTCCAAGCTCATGACCTACCAAGTTCAGAGATTTCCAGTCAAGGTTTCAAGGAAGGGTATTTTCTCATTGGGTTAGCTCACTCATATGCTCACCTCTGAACCAAGTATGTTAAACTATTAGAAGTTGGACTTGCAAAGCCAAGTCATATCTTAACTCCTGTCCTGTGTGAGGACAGGATGGAGGGGTTCCATCTCTGAGAGGCGTTTTCTTTCTCTCTCTCTCTCTCTCTCTCTCTC
>NW_022196905.1:224924927-224929687 GCF_008632895.1 Mastomys coucha | reverse complement strand
AACTCACTCTGTAGACCAGGCTGGCCTCGAACTCAGAAATCCACCTGTCTCTGCCTCCCAAGTGCTTATAAGTGGATTATAGGCGTGTGCCATCACCGCCCTGTGAGAGGAGTTTTCTATGAGCAGGCTTTGGATGTCAGCAGGTCCCTCAAGGATGTTGATAGATATTGAAATAGAAAAAGAAATTATTTTCAACTTCTAGGCAGATCTCTAGGGAAAAATGTGTCGAAGCATTTTTATTTGTTTTCAAATTATGATCACCAAGTTCCTCAAAATTCCACAAGAAAAACCAATCCAGTTAGCTAATAGTCTCCCACAGTTTTCCCCACACTGGGATAAAGCTGCGGTTAAATAAAACCCTGCCTGGGGGTTTTGATCTCTGGAGACACTATGTAAACAGGAAGCAAGTCAGCAGGCAGTTCCAGAGCAGTGCCAGGAGGTGTCGACAAAGAGCTGAGCTGAGGTTCCGTAGAGCTCGCTTGCCCAGAGGACTTGCTGCAGAGGCTCTAGAGGTTCCCTAGAGCTGCAGCAAACAAACATTTACTTAGATAAGAAGGATGGGGTCGGAAGAACGTTCAGAGCAGAAGGAACAGCTTTGCCCGAGGGCAATGAGATCTCAGAACCGAACAACACCATCTACACGGAAGGCGGGAAAATGTTCTCATCCTTTTATGCCCGGAGGCGTCTCCAGTGACACCTGTTTCTCTTTGTAGGGTATTTTCTAGCTGTGAATGCCTATCCTCTCTCTCAATAGCTATTTTCCTTGTTATTTTTTTTTCCCCTTCAACCTTGTGTCTCCTTTCGTTACTTTCTGAGTCCCAAAGAGCAAATGAAGGACCTTTCCAGTGCCATCCTATCCGGTTTCTGCCAGCCCAGAGTTGTTAATAGAAAAGATCTGTTCCTCCCAGACCTACTCTGTGGCAGTGGCCTCTGTAAATAGAATGCCCTCCCCCAAACCACCATCATCCCTCAGGCAACCTAGCCTAGGCATCAGGAGGCCGGCATGTTTTACTCAAGCTGGACAGCAGATGGCAGGTTCTTCCCAGTAATGCAGGAAGGCTATGTAGACTCCAAATTGCAGCGACCTACACAAAATCCTGTACAGATAACACAGATCCCTGAGTCAGAGGATGGGGAGAAGCCTACTGCCACCGATCTACGGGACTCCACCTACCTCCCCAGCCCCCACCTCTTCCAGCAGTCTTTATTTCTGGGCTAATTCTCAAAGTCAGCAGCAGCTAAATCACTCAGAGCAAATTTATTAAAGCCACTCTGCAGCCCAGGCTGGTTTCAAACTCACTATGTATGTGGTCCAAGCTGGTCTTGAACTTGTAGTCCTCCAGTTGTAACCTTTCGTGTGGCTGGGGTTATATGTATGGGCTACTGTGTCTAACAGGTTGTTCTCAGAACAAAAGCAGTTTCCACCCATGTGATACTCTGGTGCCAACTCTCGTTTAGACTGTCAAATTCTAACGCAGGGCTGGGTCTGGTGGCAAAAGCCTTCAGTCACAGCACTTGGGAGGCAGAAGCAGGCAGATCTCTCTGAGTTTGAGGCTAGCCTGGTCTACAGAGCAAGTTCTAGGTCAGCCGGGGCTTGTCAGAAAAAACAAACAAGCAAATAAACAAACAAAAACAAAATCCTAGCATATCCCCATTCTATCCCCTTGTCTCATCTAGATAATTTTATGGACTCCAGCCATGTAGGTGTTAGAAACAATATTACAGATTAGGAGTCTGGAAGCTAACCTGTCATCCGTGTGCCTGTGGGCTAGAACAGAAAAAAATTGTCATTATTTTTACTAGTGGAAATTTAGCATTTTCCCTTTATCATAAGGGAGGTCACCTAATACATCCATCCATGACCCTCATGAGGATGGTGCCATCAATGGGCATTCTCAAACCCCATTTGGTTGTCCTAGTTTTCACAAATCTCACATGTATCGATGCTTTGGACTCTTGACAGTCATTAGACCTCCTTCTGTTACTTAGAGTGTCAACACAGTAAATTATGCCTCATAATATCCAGCCTTGTTTTTAGCATAGCACTGTTTTAGTTTAATTGGTTATCTGTAAATCTATGTTTCGTGTCTTGGACATTTAAAAAAAGACTATTTTGAAAATACACTGGAATATCAAAGAGGCCCATGGCATGGAGCAAGGTTAATGATAACATTCATCTAACTCTGATAGAGGGATCCTCACTCTGGCAGAGGAGGTGTCTTGCTCGGAACCCCATCACTGGCTTTGAACAGACTTGCCTACAACTTGAATCAGAAGAGGAAAAGACCAAAGGGACAGGCAAGCATCAAACCTGGGGGGATGGACACTCTAAGGATGCACATCCTGCTTCCAAGCTTCTCATTCTGTGTCATCGCCCCTCCTGTCTGTAGCTGGGGGTGGGGGTGGGTGAGGTGAGTGTCAGTCAGGCTTCCCTTCTCCAAGGCAAACCAAACAAACCAGCAAAGCTTCCAGCTCTGTTCCCTTGGGGACAGTTCTCAGGGACTGCTTAGCTTGCTACAGGAATTTGCTGACACTTGCCCAGGACCTACCCTTTTCTGGATAGCTTATCTAGCAGTCGATAAATTCTTTTATTTCAGACATCTTTGGGTTTAATATCTTTAGTTTAGCAGTATAGATTTAGAATTTTTAAAAGGATGAGAAAATATAGCAGGGTTTCCTTCTTTTCTTCCTTCTACTCTCACTTTCTTCTTTTTTCCCTGTCTTCCTCCCTTCCTCCTTCCTTGCCTGCCTCCCTCCCTCCCTCCCTCCCCGCTCCCTTCCTAACTCCCTGCTTCCCTCCCTGCCTCCCTCCCTTCCTGCCTCCTGCCTCCCAGCCTCTCTGCCTGCCTCCCTGCCTCCCTCCCTCCCTACCTACCTACCTACTTACCTCCCTCCCTCCCTCCCTCTCTACCTCCCTCCCTCCCTGCCTCCCTCCCAGTCTCCCTCCCTGTCTTCCTGTCTCCCTGCCTCCCTGCCTCCTGCCTCCCTCTCTCCCTGTCTCCCTCCCTGCCTCCCTCTCTTCCTTCCTGCCTCCCTCCCTCCCTGCTTTCCTGCCTCCCTGTCTCCTGTCTTCCTCCCTTCCTCCCTGCCTCCCTGTGTCCCTGCCTCCTGCCTCCTGCCTCCTTCCCTCCTTTCTTTTTTTCTTTCATCCTAAGGTCTTGCTTTGTATCCCAGGCTGGCCTCAAACTGATGATCTTCCCGCCTGGTTCTGTCCTTCTTGCTGAGATAGGAGTGTGCCACCATGCCAGGCTACAGCAAGGATACCTTGTTCTCATTCTGCAGTGCGTTCACATCTCTCTTACTCTCCCAGGCATGCTCATTTATCTGAGTCTCCGCTCCCTGATCTTGGATGTGCTCAGATACCGAGTGAGGTGGGAGCTCATCTCTTCTGCTCCTTTACACAGAGATCCACTACGCCCCCTCTGTATCACTCTGCTCCAGAATCTGACCTCAAGATCCAAGTCAGGTAGCACCAAAGTACTGTCTTAGTAGAAATTCATCTGTGCTTGGCCTCGAATGAAGATGGAGATAAATTGGGCATCCTCCTTTGGTAAGCTTGCCATATCTGGGTCTCTTTGGAAGACTTTGAGAAAGAGTCTGGCTGGGCTTAGGAGGCATCCCGGGGCTGTTGTGAAGATCAAGCAAAGGGTTTTATAAATGTCAAGCGATATTATTAGCAGCGATTTGCATTCATAGAGAAGGGAGGGAGGCACATGAAGGGAGGTACTCCAGGCACCTGTAAAGAGATTCTGCCTACATCCAGCATGTTCCTCTTGAAGTATCTGTTTTACTACCCAGTTGTCTGGTGGCCACATTTCCATCTCCCTTCAGGGCGCGGAGGAAAACATCAGGTTCATTGCTGGCAGAGAAATGCAACCAAATTTCTGCAGGAAATGTAGAAGCCAGAAACAGCCAGCAGAGGGAGGAATTGGCAGGAATAAGCAAAGCAGAGACCTGAGAGGTCTTAAGTAGAGTGGGCCCCTGTGGTCTCTGGGGAATATGTTCCAAGACCCTCCACTGGAAGCCACCTAGCCCTGAGCCCTCTATTATTTGATGCTTCTACCCTTCATATGAAAAAATTAAATGCAGGAGTTAGGCACAGTAAGAGAATAACCACAATAGATAATAAGACAGAGCAATTCATACACTGTAATAAAATTGCCAGCCTCACAGAGCTTGCATTTTGGGTCATGATTAAGCAAAATAAAGATCTCTTGAACATAAGCACTGTGACTCTGTTGACAATTGATCTGACAACTGGACCAATTACTAAGTGGCTGACAGCAGTGATGTCTATAGTCAGGGTGGTCTAAGTTTTGTCACACTCCTCAGAATGAGCTCTAATAAAATAAAATGTGAAATGTTTGCTTCTAGAGTCTTCCACCTAATATTTTCTGTTCACTGCAGGCGACTGAAATGCCAGAAAGCTAATCTACAACAGGGCCACAGCAAGGTGTATCCCTACAGGCCAGTGTGATGGCAGAGGTCTTACGAGCTATCCAACAGTGCTTGAAGGTAGCCAAGGCGTGCCGTTTCTAAGATGGCAGTGGCACTGATCATTCTGAACTTTTTAAAGACCATGCTGCATCCATCTACAACACTATGATTGGTTGCCTGCTCTGGGCAAGGTACAAATGCCACCAAAGAATCAGCTACACTCTTTGCCTCTAAGTATGTAGTGCTCACTGTAGAGTCCTAAGCACAAGAATGAGTTGCTAGTTAAAGTCTCTGGCCAAGCATTTGCTTTGTGCCATGGTGGT
>NW_022196905.1:224893926-224924917 GCF_008632895.1 Mastomys coucha | reverse complement strand
GGGGGGGGGTTGCGCACTAACTCAATTTGTCCCTTGATTTCTGTTAAATGAATGAATGAACAAGTGAATGAATCAGATTTTCTGTTGTGTAGGTTGGTTTCTTACTTCCTCTCAGCCCATACAGTTATCTTTTCATCAGGAACATGGGGTCAGAGATATACAGGGCCTAACGTGATAGTCAGGAGATGTAAGCATTGACCTCAGCTGCTGACCTGCACTGGAGCCACTTGGGAGACCTCTGCCCTGTGGTTTCATCGAGCAATGGGGTTGGGGTTGGAGGAAGAGCCATCTCCTCATAGGCTGTGGTGTGCTGTGACAAGCTGGAGGCAAGGCTAGGCCAGTATGCCTGGTAAGCTCTAGTGCTCACGGCAGGAGCCTGGTGCCCTACAGATCAAGTCCTGGGATGGGGCGGTGCCCTTCAATGTGGGCCTGAGGGAATGTTGGCTCTCTCAGAGTTCCCTCCTCAGGTGTGGTGGGAGTGGCAGTTGAATGGGGCAGTTGGAGAGGAAGGCTCCCAGCAGGTGGGACAAGGGGAAAGAAATCTGAGGTCCAGAGGGGAGAAAGCTAGGTAAGAAGGGCCAAGGGCCATGGCTTCTGGTCACTCTTCCTCTCTATTTCATCCTAGGGACTTGCTCTTTCCCTGCACAGGTAAAGCTCATCTCTGTTGCAACTAGTGGCCTCTGTTTAGTCATGAGGGGCCTTTGTCACCCATCAGGCTGTGCTACACATATATAACCTCGTCTACCGCTGCAGGAAGAAGCCCTGGCTTGGGGTTTCTAGAGAAGAAAGAGGCCTGGGACAATTCTACTTTTGGAGCCTTGTAGAATGTAAAAGAAAAAAATAGAAACGAGACAGGATTTAAACATCTGTGATGTACAGAAGCCAATACTGAATAAGTTAGATCTTTCTGTCGTGCATGCACAGTGTCTTACTTTGAGTTTCATTGCTGTGAAGCGACACCATGTCCATGGCAACTTTTATAAAGGAAACCATTTAATTGAGGCTGGCTTGCTGTTTCAGAGGTTCAGTCCATTTATTGTTAGGTTGGGAGCATGGCAGCACACAGGCAGACATGGTGCTGGAGAATTAGCTGAGTTCTGAATCTTGATCTGTAGGCAGCAGAAGGAGACTGTGTGCCAGCTGGGCATAGCCTGAGCATAGGAGACATCAAAGCCTGCTCCACAGTGACACTTCATCCAACAAGGCCACATCCACTCCTTATGCACTAAGCATTCAAACGCATTAGTCTATGGGAGCAAAACCTATTCAAACCACCACACACAGGCACACATGCATGCTCACAGAGCACTGTTCACAGTTTAACCAAAAGATTAATTTTTTTTTTTGAAGAAAGATCTTGAATTCACATGGCATCACTGTGTGGTTCTAAGAGGTTTAAAATGAGAGCTCTTTTCTTTGTTCAGTCATAGTAGACCATCTCTGTTAGTGGATAATCTTCTTTGGAGATTCTACCATGAGATACCATTTTTGGCCCTTTAGGGATGAGAAGACTTGAACAGACCTCTGTGCTGCTTATCCGCAGCCTTGCCTTCCCTTGGCTCTCCTCCCATCAGCACCCAACTCTGATGCCAGCTCCTTATCACTCAAGATTAACATTGTGGGCTGGCTAACCATAGGGTACTGGGGTCAGCTAATATGGCTAAGTAGTAGAAGTGAGGGGCCAGACCTGAAGAAAGCCACCTAAAAGGGTCTCCTCTGAACTGTATGTAGGTAGCTCAGGTCTTGAAGGAAGTTAGGAGGGGGGATATGAGGCATCAGATACTTTATATTAATAATGGATTTATTGGTCTAGGGTGTAGTTCAGTAGCGTGCATAAAGCCTTGGATTCAATATCTAGCACCAGAAAATGAGACGGGAGAGGGGAGGCATGGAAAGAGGGAGAAAGAGGGAGAGGGAGAGAGAGAGGGGAGAGAGGGAGGAAGAGGGGGTGGTGAGAGAATTTATGAGGAGAGATGAGGACCAGAGCCTTTTATATGGGAGGGTTTTCAGGTGAAAGCTGCAGCTGCAAAGGATTGATGGAGTACCGAGGAAGGGTGGCTACTGTAGATGGTAAGCAACACCAGAATTCTAATCTGAAATGTGTCCTTGTAAGAAGTCCGAGTTAGAGAGGCAAGGCGGAGTATGGGAAAGCACAGGAGTAGGCAGAGAAGATGTTTCCTATAAAGCTGCCCTCTAGACATCGCTTCTCCTCCCACTTCGAGCAGAGTCAAGGACAGGGACAAACAAATCCAGTATGAGGACAGCACCAGTGCTCACATGATGATCAAGAGCTGGGGCCGGCTGCAGAGCTGCAGGCTGTGGCTCAGTGGAGCACGGCTGCCTGCTTCTTACAGTGTCTGATTATAGCCATGAAAGCTGTTGAGATTTTTGGCAAAGCAAGAAATCCTTTTTTTTTTTTAAGTACTGCTCTTAATACATGCTTTTTTACAAACTGAAAAAAAAAAATTGAACTATGCAGACCATATAAAATGGACTTCTAAATTGTATATGCTGTGTTATTTGCTCTAAGTAAACAGTCTCTGCTTCTGCCTGCCCAGCATATTGAAGTTAGGTTAGGACCCCCCACCTGAATGCAGCAAGGGGCCCTAGAGACTGCTTCATGATCTCTTGCCAATCAGGTATTCCATCATGAATGCTGGCTGCAGGGTCCCTGACCTAGCAAGCTGCCTATCCCCCAGTTCTCTCAGCTGCTCCTGTTTCTCTGCGACTGCTGGCACACAGATTCCTACCTCTAGGCAGCTTCTTGCTCCTGGCAAAGGATGGCATGCCAGACGGGAGAGAGTCGTTAGCCAAAGCACACTTCCTGATTTGAAGACTCTCACTCCCCCCACCCTGGGCTGCCAATTTTAGTAAAATGCCATTCCAGCTGCAGAGCTTCCAGGCTGTCTTAGGAAAGAAATCACAACTCGGCAATCCCTACGGGGTGTTCAAGGAAACAACCTCACAGCACCAATGTCCTATGTATGACCTTCTGTGTTGGCCATCAGGGAGGCTGGCCTTCTGTATCGGGCTGTTTGACCTCTTAGACTAGCTGCCAACAGGAGCCTTCACCAGTTAAAAGGTGAACAAGTAACCAGAAGTCCTATGTAAGGCAGGATGACTCTGCTCAAGATTGAAGAAGCAGAAACTGAACCTGGATAAGAGAGGAATAGAGGTTGGGCATAAGCCCAAAACAAAAGAAAACAAGACAAAACAAACACAATGATTGCCTTCAAACAGCAGAGGCATACATGTGGTCTGCCTGATCCCTACCTAAGACAGGGAAATGGCAATCGGTTTCACAGAAGGAAAGCAAGTTCCCTCTAGCAGAACTTCTTCTTAAAGCATTTAACTCCTCATTTTAAAATGATTTCAAATTCACAGAAAGACAAGAATAATGATAAGAAATTTCAGCTGTACCCAGACAAAACAGCAAGCTGCCAGGATGACTTTAATATTCTGTGCATGCATTATTTATTAGTGCTGTCTGTGACCTCTGGACCCCGTGCCTGTGTTCCGTGCCTGTGCTCTGTGCCAAAACTGCAGGTGTGAGTCCCCACGCTTGGCTTTTACTGTCCTTATTGACACATTTGAAAGTCTCATATAATTTGCTGCATTCTCTCTGAATACTAATTTTTCAAAAGTATGGATTCTTACATAACTAGAATCATCAACACGATAAGTATGTCCCATCATTCAGCAATCAAAATGGAGGTATTTGTCTTTAACCTAATGTTGCTGCCCAGTCTACAGCCCAGTCAAATGTCTTCGGCTGCCCCATTCTTGTCCTTTAATCTTTTCTTTCTTGTCCAGTGTGCCACACAGGACTGTGCTGTTTGAAGCTGTCCTGCCTTTGCTTTCTCTAAGCAGGAGCATTTCCTTACTTCCTCCATCTTCCATGACGCCAAGGTTTTCAAGAGCTCGGGCTAAGTTTGCAAAGAGCTCCTGTGGGTGTGACTGGGCTTCCCTTTCCATCAGATTATGCATTTCCTACATAAACACAATGTGAGAGCCGTCTTGAGTGGAGGCTGAAGCGTGTCACCTTGGCCAGGAGGGGATTCTCATGTAAGAGGCTCTTTGCTGTGCGAGCGTCTCTTCTGGGTCCTCTCAATACCTACATTCTGTAATTCTTTATTTTGAAATGACTGGTGTTTGCTTTCAGAACTTTTGACTTTCTTTCTTCCTTCCTTCCTTTCTTTCTTTCCTTCCTTCCTTCCTTCCTTCCTTTCTTTCTTTCTTTCCTTCCTTCCTTCCTTCCTTCCTTTCTTTCTTTCTTTCTTTCTCTTTCTTTCTTTCCTTCCTTCCTTCTTTCTTTTGTCCTTTTTACCTGATAAGCTCTCCTTCTTCTAATCAGGAAATACTGAGCAGGGAGTGGACATGGGAAAGGCCCGGAAGCCAGAGGGAGTCTATGGAGGTGTCTGGTCGGGGAACCCGATATGACTCTCCCTCTTGCTGTGGCATAGCTGGAGAAGCAGGATGGAGAACAGAGAGAGTGCCAGGGCCTGGGCTCTTCTCCACTCTGTGGTCATAGCTGGGTCGAATTTGGTTGAAAAGACCAGAGTGTGAAGTTGCAGTGAACACAGAAAATTTAGGAGAGGGCTATAGAGACAGAGCTTCGGGTAGAGAAGGCTGTGAGGGATTTCTGATAAGCACAAGAGAAGCCTGGTGGGAAACAGGCTCAAAGGGCCTAACACTGTCAACTGTCTACAAAGTAGGAGAAAGCCTCAGGCCTTTAGTATGGTTCAGCTTGCTAACTTGCTCGTTTAAGATTGTCTCATATTCTCTGTTTCTCTCTGTCTCTGTCTCTGTCTCTGTCTCTGTCTGTCTGTCTGTCTGTCTGTCTGTCTGTCTGTCTGTGTGTCTGTGTGTCTCATTTTTATCATGTGTGCTAGTCCACTTCATTTGTCTTTAGTTTTAAGTGGTAATACACCATGTTCACTGTATTCAGCTTGTTAAGCTATTTTCCTATCTGTGCACTTTGAAAATAGCAAACAGCAGTGGAGAGGCCGTCAATGGTTTTTTGTTTGTTTTTTCTGTGTTTCTTTTCTTTTCCTTTGTGGGTTGTTTGCTTGTGCATGTTTTGTATTGCATTTCAGGATTGACACCAAGAAGCATGAGAGAAAAAAGGCTAACAGAGTCAGGAGAGAATTAGAGGCGATAGTGAAGCAGATTGTAAAATTTAGGCTACTCTGCGAACAACTGCATAAGCAGGGAGATGACGTCATCTGCCATATGGAGGATGCCTGATTGCTGGCCACGTTGATAAGATAATCTTGAACTTGACCAGATAATGCCAAATTGATTTGTGAACTATTGGCATAATTTACATTCTAGCCAGCAAGGGCTTAGGAGTGGCTGTGCACCTTACCTATGCTGAGACCTACAACCTTTAGGCATCATGTATGATATTGCCTACTCGAAGAATCAGAAATAGCTATTATTGTGGTTTTAAACATTTCTGCAACCTAGGGGCCAGGCATATTTTTCTGTGTGTTTTAGAAAGAATTTGTTGTTGTTTTGAGGCAGGCTCTTACTGTGTAGCACAGACTGACCTCAAACTCAGTCCTGACTTGTCCCGTCAGTGTGGGGACTACAGCTGTGTGCCCTGACACCTGACCCTATGTTCAGTGAGCTCCTCTGTCAATTGCCTAGCTACATCTTCTGTTTACCTTCCTAAGTGAGTATTTATACATTATTGGCCTTTGGAATGTTTGATAAACAGTACATACTAATGTTTTTATAGTTAAGGGGTTGTATGTACATCAGCTCATTGCTTCTCTTTTTTAAACTCTTAACAAATGATGCCTTCTGATCGACAAGTTTGTGACTTCAGTGCAGTGGCCATAGGCAAGACTTTAATGTTTTACATTTGCTTTAAGAAACACTTCCTTTTCTGAAAGTCGCTAATGCATTTCTGTATATTTATGTCTTATTGGCGTTTTCCTTTTCTAGCTGCTTTGCTTAGGTATTTATTTATTCAGTGGTTCTTTGGATTGACTCTAGGGCATGCTAGGCAGGAGCTCTAACTCTGAGCTGTGTCTCCTTTGCTGGTGCTGGTGTTATTTTACTTTGAGATAGGGTTGTGCTAAGTTAGGGAGGACTTGAATCTATGATCCTTCTACCCCAGCCTTCTAAAGAGCTGAGATTATGGGCACTCACCACCAGGACTAGCTATACCTTCATATTTAATGCTTGTCTCTCATAGCCAGCATGTCATGAAAACGTGTTTCCTGTCTGATAATCTCTGTTTTTAAAAATTGAAAAGCTTAGTTCATGCATAGCCAATATAATTTGTGATATGATTTGGTTCAAATCTATTGGCTTGCTTTTTATCTTCTATTTTTCCTCTTACGTTTTGTTTGTTTTTGTTTTTTAGATTCTCCATTCCTCATTGCCTGCTTTTTAGGTATTTGTGTGATAGTCTATTTATTAAATGTTTAGTGTCTTCCTCCCTTCCCCCCTCCCTCCCTCCTTCTTCCCTCCCTCCATTTTAAACTTCTCAGATACTTGCCACTATCAATCCCAACTGACACACATGTACTGCATAGGCAGTATGTCCAGGGAGGGGCTAGGTGTTAAAGCATGGCTGCTAAGGAGACAGACATGAAGCCCACAGTCTGTTTGGCTAAAAAGGAAAAGTCCTCAGCGAAGGAGAGTTAGGATTTGAACCCAAGTCTGAGCAGGAATTGGTCAAGGGAAGGAGGGATCAGATTGCTTCAGTGTGTGTACAAAGGCCCGGCAGCAGTAAGGAGACGTCAATACATTTAACCTGGTTGGAGTGCGAGACTGTGCATGTGGATGGGTCAGGGCCCGTATTAGCAAAAGGTTTAGCAATTCTGGAAATTTCTGTCTCCTGATTGAATTAGGATTCTAGAGCTGTGTCTGTGGTATTCTGGTCATTAATATTCATGGACTGAATGAAGAGATTTTGAGCAGATCTACTGCACATGAAGCATGAGCCTCTCCCATGTGACTTCATAAACTTCATATTTCAGTTTCTACTTGGAAAGATTTTTCCTGTTTCAATAGAGGAGGTTTTTTTGTCTTCAGATTTTTTGAAAGAGAAAAACAGAGAGCGAGAGCGAGAGAGAGAGAGAGAGAGAAAGAGAGAGAGAGAGAGAGAGAGAGAGAGCATATTGTTCCAGAGGCATGCCCCTTGTGATATAGGACAAATAAGAAATTTTTCCAAGGTTACTGGAAGCTTGGGAAGAGCCAGCTTCAGTTCCTCCAAGTCTGGATTGCCATGGATGGGACTGTGCAGCCCATTCTCAGAGGCAGGAGGTTGTCTGGGTCTTTTCCTGGGCTCAGGTTTCTCTTCATGATAGTGAGGGATTTGTAAAAGAGTCCATCAGAGGGACACTTCCAGCTTGGACTATCCTATGGTTTATCAGTCATTTACCAGTTACTAACACCTTTGATGAGAATTGCTTTTTAATCATGAGAACTTCCAGAGAGAAATCATAGAAATGTGAGCCCCGTGTTTAAGTAACAATATGGGTACAGACATTGTTTAAGATGGACAGAAGCCAGTTCAACATAGCTTAGCAATAAAGGGGCATTTATTTCTCGGATCTGGAGAGAGGAATGCTGTGGCATTCCTCAGGGCTAGTACAGAGCTAGGGCTCAGAAAAGGCCTGGACCTGAGGATATGAAGCTCCTGCTACTGGACTCTCCACAAATGGGGCAGTTGATCTGTAGGGCAGGCAGACACAGACCATGTTCTCTCCATCTGGGTTATGGATTTTTGCTGGGGGCATTGGCCACAGAATTGATGGGAACATGAACTTGACGTGATGTGGCTGGTCCTGTGGGGTGTCCTTGTGGACCCCTGTTCTTTGTGCACCCCTGGGTATCCAGGTGGAGGGGACATGGATGCATAAGCTCTTGGAAGGAGCTAGACAAATAAAGGTATATGTATAACAGAACTCACTCACACCCAGAAAGTGAACCCATTTTTCCTGAGGCTGTCTTGCTGGGTTGAGAACCAGCCTTGCCCATGGGTTGAAGTCTCCCAGAAGGATTTAAGGATCCCAGACAACTCTACATTGGAACAAGAGAGGAATGAGATGTGATTACTCAACTGGGGTGGGTGGAGGTATCTCAAAATATAGGTTAAGGGGTTTTGGTGGTATCTGGCCAGAGTTTTTCTTAGAAATTGAGACTGATGGGTAAAACCAGGTCCAAGGGCTCAAAGCAAGCAAAGAGGCCCGACAGAAACAATGGTTCCCGGGTCTATCCCCAATATCATCATCTCTCAGGAGGCCGTCCTCATCTTTGATTGCAGAGTGAAAGTGTCCTGAAACCAAGAGTCCAGGGCTCCAGAACACCATTAAGATGGTAGGTGAAGGTCCGTACCTTATCTCAGACCTGGATCGCAGAGGCCGTCGGAGATCCTTTGCCGAGAGATATGATCCCAGCCTGAAAACCATGATCCCAGTGCGACCCAGTGCAAGGTGAGCCAGGAGGAGAACTGAGGTGTGCAGGGCAGGGCCCTGTAGATGGTCCCTAGCCTCTGCTTGCAGAGTACTGCTCCATATGTCTGCCGTTTTATCCCTCTGTCTACTCATTTATGGATCACTAACTTCTTGCTTCTTTCTGTGGTCGGTGAGATACCAGCTCATGTTCCCAGAGACTTTTTTGTTCTTGGACTGCTCACAGCATTTATGATCTATCTATCTATCTATCTATCTATCTATCTATCTATCTATCTATCTATCTATCTATCTATCTATGAGATGGAAGAGTCTTGCTTTGTAGGCCAGAGTGTCCTGGAATGAGAGATCTTGCTACCTCAGCAACTCAACTGCTAGGATTACAGGTGTGTGTTATCATGTCCAGCTTTTTTACTCTTCACAACCACTCTAAAAGTTCTGGTACCATCTATAGCTGATGGAGAGGCATCTGGAGAGAGGTTAAAACACTTGCCTGCAGTTTGGCAGTCAGCATTTATTAACAAACTGCCTCACCATTTATCAGCCGAAAGAAAGCAATGATCTTCCACTCCCCACGAGCCCCCCCGCCCCCAGCTTACAATTTTACAGGTAACCAGTAAAATAGCAACCTGGGCTGGGATGGTTTGGGTAGCTCATATGGTCTTGACCAGTTTGCTCAGGCATGTGCTGTGCCAGGTGCATGTGCTTCTGAGGGTTGACCAGGACGAGGACAACAACCAGGCTGTGTGATCACCCAGCCCCCAAAAGGCTTCCAAGAGAATGGGTGGAGGCAGGCAGGCCACCTTGAGACTCACACTCATGTTAGCACAATGTCACTGCACCCTCTCCACCAGAGGGAGCTGTAGGGCATCCCAGATTCAGGGTGAGGGATGCCGACTCCACCTTTTGCTGGCATGAGCTGCAAGACCATACCCAAGGTGCCTGGAGAGAGGGTCAATTTAAACTCCAGGATGGTGCCTTACCATTTGTCAGCTGAAAGAAAGCAATGACCATTTTTCTTTTCCAATTTACAATTTTATGGATAACCAGTAAAATAAACCAATGTGGGCCTCCATGATTTGAGTAGCTTATATGGTCTTGACCAATTTACTCGGGCATTTGCTGTGCAAGATGTGTGTGTTTCTGAGGGTTCTGTGACTTCCAAGCACACATGCTCAACTGTTCAGTATGTTTATTATTTTATATATCATTAGCCACAACACCAGAAAATACTGCCTTTGCTGAGTAAGAGAAGGAAGACCAAGTGGCGTCACTTGGACTTACAGTACGTTGCAATTTTTAAAAAATTTTCAACAGTTTCTCAGTCCCTGTTTGTCTGCCTCTGTCTCTCTCTGCCTCTGTCTCTTTCTTTCTCTTTCATGCACACACACTCACACATACACACACTTACATACACACACTCTCACATCACATTCACACACATATGCTCACATATATCCACACTCACATACACACACTCACATACACACACTCACATACACACACTCTCACAACACATACACTCACACACACACATATACACATTCACACATACACACTCTCACAACACACACCCACACTCACACACATTCAAACTCACACACACACATTCCAACTCATACACACTCAAACACACATACTCATATACACACTCCCACAATCCCCCCCACAGACACTCTCTCTCACACACTCTTTTACACACACATATACACATTCACACATACACACACTCTCACAACACATACACTCAAACATACTCACACATGTACACATTCACACATATACACTCTCACAAAACACACCCACACTCACACACATTCAAACTCACACACACATTCCAACTCATACACACTCAAACACACATACTCATATACACACTCCCACACATCCCCCACACACAGACACTCTCTCTCTTACACACTCTTTTATACACACACATATACACATTCACACATATACACACTCTCACAACACATACACTCACACATGTATACATTCACACATACACACTCTCACAACACACACCCACACCCACACTCACACACATTCAAACTCACACAAACTCACACACATTCAAGCTCACATATACTCGAACACACACACTCACACATACACACAAACTAACTCTCTCTCACACACACTGTCACACACAGACCCCCTCTCTCACACACACTGTCACACACACAGATCCTCTCTCTTTCTCTCTAACACACACACACACACTCTCACACACAGACCCTCTCTCTCTCACACACACACACACAGACCCTCTCTCTCACACACACACTCACACACACAGACCCTGTCTCTCACACACACACTCTCACACACACAGACCCTCTCTCTCGCACACACTCTTACACACACAGACTCTCTCTCACACAACACTCTCACACACAGAGATCCTCTCTCTCTCTCACACACACACACAGACCCTCTCTCTTACACACCCACACTCATACACACAGACGCTCTCTCTCTCGCGCACACACACACAGACTCTCTCACACACACACTCTCACACACAAGATCCTCTCTCTCTCACACACACACACATTCTCACATAGAGACCATCTCTCTCACACCCACACTCACACACACAGACCCTCTCTCTCACACACACACTCGCACACACACAGATCCTCTCTTTCTCACACACACACTCACACAGACGCTCTCTCACACACCCACGCTCATACACACAGACGCTCTCTCTCTCACACACACTCTTACACACACAGACTCTCTCTCACACACACTCTCACACACACACAGACCATCTCTCTCTCACACACACACAGACCCTCTCTCTCACACACCCACACTCTCACACACAGACCCTCTCTCTCACACACCCACACTCATACACACAGATGCTCTCTCTCTCGCACACACTTACACACAGACTCTCTCTCTCTCTCACACACACTGTCTCACATACACTCACAGACTCTCTCTCTCACACACAGACCCTCTCTCTCTCATACACACACTCCCACACACTGACTCTCTCACACACACACTCACGTACACAGAGACCCTCCCTCTCTCTCACACACACAGCCTCTCTCTCATACACACACACTCTCACACACAGACTCACTCTCTCACACACACACAGACCCTCTCTCTCTCTCACACACACACACACACTCACACTCTCCAGTTTGACCATATTCACTCCATACATTTTTCCATTTTTACGGTGTAAGTACCACATCCTTGCTATCAACATGGTGGCTAAATGTGAAGAAGGAGAGAAGTAGAGGAGCTCCCCATGCCTGGGTGTTTCCTCCACAAAGATGGCAAATGAATGGGAGGAACTCTGAGAGGACAGGGACAGTGGTGTAATGCTCACTTCAACAGTGAGTTTGCTAAAAATTGGGACAGTCAGTGTGGACCCCATGTAGGATGGCATAGCAAACCCATGCAACATTTTGTGTTTTTTGAAATATAGTCCAATAAAAATATTAAGGATTGTAATAAAAAATAGTACAATAATTAGGAAGTGCTAAATTTTGTGTATGATTACCTTTGATTTAGGATAATACAGTTATTCAGTTATACAGTGTGTTACTCAATTTTGAATATTGGCTTGTGTTTAACGACTGACCTGTTTATTTCCTGGACATTCACCACCTGCTCTCTCCTGAGCTGGGGTAAGCTAGATTGAGAATTACCCAAAGGGTTAATGAATGCAAGTCCCAAGTTCCATATGTAGCTGTGATTACAAATTAGAGCTAGGGTATGAAGGCAGGGAGACCAACATCCGGGAACCTGATAGTGTAATTTGCTCTAGATTGGCACCCAATCCCGTGGATGATGCCGGGCTGCTGTCCTTCGCCACATTTTCCTGGCTCACACCTGTGATGATTCGAAGTTACAAGCACACGCTGACTGTGGACACCCTGCCCCCACTATCTCCTTATGACTCATCTGACATCAATGCCAAGAGGTACCAGGGTCACTAAGGGAATGGCATTGTGAGCAAGGGGTCCCGGGAGTCTCTTCACCTGCTACTGCTACCCCTGTGGAAGCTGACACCTTCTTTCTCAGTGGCTGTTGATTGAGAGCATTTCTTGGCCCCGTTTCTGGGGGATGTGCTGACATGGAGGACTATGATGTAAGGCTGGGGTGGTGTAGGAGTGCCATGGTGGTAGAGTGCCATGTTGGTAGAGTGCCATGGTGGTAGGTAGCTGGGGACTTGCTTTGCTCTGTGCTGTTTGGTCCCCTCTGGGTTGCTGCATGAAGCTTTAGTAGTTGTTTCTATTTTTTTTAAATATCACCATTGTATGTCTGTATTGCAAACTGCCCATATTTGCCAATTTTAACTTGTAAAAGTGTACTATTGCTGCCAACTAATTGGTGTAGTTTAGTAATGTTTAAGCAGTAGAGCCATTCCCCACTATGCTTCTGTTCTTCTACCAGAGGCCAACACCATTAACATGTTGGTGATCCTGCCTGATCTTTCCTAATCCCTGCAACCTTGTGTCATTGTGTGTAGAAAGAAGCCTACTTTTCTTTCTTCTTTTCTTTTTTCCTTTTTCTTTTTGTGAGACAGTCTCTTGCTGTATAGTCCTGGCTGGCCTAGGACTCACTGTGTAGACCAGGCTGGCCTAGGAACTCAGAGAGATTAATCTGCCTCTGCCTCCTCAAGTCCAGGCTATGCTTTCTATGATGAAGTTAAAACATGGAACATGGGGCTGGAGCGATGGCTCAGTGGTTAAGAGCAGTGGCTGCTCTTCCAGAGGTCCAGGGTTCAATTTCCAACACCCACATGGCAGCTCACAACTGTCTAAAGCCATATGAGGTCTGAGTACCTCTTCTGCTGTGTAGCTATACATGCAAACAGAACACCCATATACATCAAATAAATAGATAGATAAATATTTTTAAAAATTGAACAATGTGGTTGGCACCTTGCTCTTTCCAGTTGAAAATGTATAGACTTGCTCACATCTGCACAAAGACATCTGTCTCATTCGTTCATTGCTTTTAATGTGCATGAGCAATTTGCCTGTGTACGTATGAACATCATGCACGCTCTTGCTGCTGGAGGAGGTCAGAAGAGGGTGTCAGGTCCCCTGGAAGTGGAGGTACAAATGGTTGCGAGCTGCCACATGGCTGCTGAGAATTGCACTGCACCCGAGTCCTCTGCAAGAGCGACCCGTGCTCTTAACTGCAAGCCTCTCACCAGCCCCAAGCTTTGCTCCTTCTAACAGTCACACTGAGATGGCTCTAAGGACCTCTAATATCTTGGCCAAGGGAAGGTCTCCAAAGCTGCCACCTTTCTTTTTCCGGGAGGTTGCCCTAACTTTGACCCCATGGTTCAAAGTATGACACATGCTGGCATATAGACTGAAGAGGCTGAGTACAAGTTGTGATCTTGCAGTTAATTCTGGGGGGCAGAATTGCCCTACCCCTTACCCCAGCTTGGATGAAGTTCCAGCTATTGCTAACTTACCTACAGTCTTAAGAAGGTGTCCAGGGAGCTTTGAGGGGTTAGATCAGGGTCTGTGGGGTGCTAGATTTTTCTTTTAGCTTTTTGGCTAGTGTTTTTTTTTTTTTTTAAAGATTATTTATTATATGTACATGAGTACACTGTAGCTGTCTTCAGACACTCCAGAAGAGGGCATTAGATCCCATTACAGATGGTTGTGAGCCACCATGTGGTTGCTGGGAATTGAGTTCAGGACCTCTGGAAGAGCAGTCGGTGCTCTTAAACACTGAACCATCTCTCCAGCCCTGTCATTTGGATTAAAAAACAAATTGTTTCCTTCCCAACACCAATTTGGATTATCTTCTCTCTCATGCTGCCCTTCGTTCCCATCTGATTTCATTCAGGCCAGGAAATTAAGTACCAAATCAATGCTGGCTGTTCAATGGCATGCCTCGTTCAGCCCCAGGCCTCTCTTCTGGGATCTGAATTCCACAGGTCCAGCATCAACAGCACTTGGATGCTTTACAGGTTTCAATAGCTAGAGGGCAGGGTGTCTCATCTGGGTTTATATGAATGTAGGATTTTTGTTTTTCTTTGCTTGTGTGTTGAAGCCTTCACTACAGATAGTAGGCAAGAGCTTACAGTTACATTCCTGACCCCCAGCCCAAACCTCATGATATACTTTTCCTCTTTCTAAGTCTCTTGTTAACCCCATTCTCACAGTTGCTAAGACTGGGTAACTGGGCTCTAGAGTTGGACCTCATTCTCGTTCCCTTTCACATCTAATCCATTAACAAGTCCCGTTGTCACCTCCTGGCCACCTGTCCTTGAGTCTCCTCAACTTGCCAGCACTGTGCCTACGGCCTGATGCCCTTCACACCCTGTCTGATCCTTTGCTTTTGCCTTGACTACACACAGCCAATCATGCTCACAGCCACCAAGTAATCTTTCAGGTACGCAAATCATGTCATCAAGCCAACTTAAAGATCTGCAGTTGTTTTCCTTGCATGCACTTAGAACATGGCACCACTTAAGGGCCTTCCTAAGGCCCTTGAAGTCCCATGAGAATCTGCTCAGCCTTGTCTCCCGGCATCCTTTGCTTCATGTGCCACAGACGTGTTACGCTGGCCTCCTTTCCCATCTTTGGAACAGACAGCCTTTTGTTGTTTTCTTGAGACAAAAGTCTTGCTATAAAGCCTCCTCTGGCTTAAAACTTGAAATCCTCCTGCCTCAACCTCCAAAGGGCTTAAAATATAGGCACGTCCCATCATACCTTGCTTTAAAAGAACAGGCAATTTTTTTCTCCAAAGGAGGACTTTTAACTCGGGTTTGCTCCCAATCTTCTTATGATTATGGGCATTGTAGCCGGAAGCTGAGTAGGCAGGGCTTGGGAGGTACGCAGTGCCGATATTATCAACAGCTCTGGCTGGACATCGCCTCCCACTCCACCCTACCACTCTTCACATGCCCCAAGGCAGAAGACAGAGAAATGCTGTTTTCCTCAAAGCCATCACTGGGTCGGGGGCTGTGCCATGCACCTTTGTAAGAGTTTGCCCACCAGAGCAGTTCCAGCTGATAGGTGATACGGACTGTCTGTCCATTTCCCCCCTCTGCTTTTCTTTCATTGCAGATTCCAAATCCTTTGGGATGAAGAAATAGAAAGGGTAGGGCCTGAGCAGGCCTCTCTGGGCCGCGTGGTCTGGAAATTCCAGAGGACTCGTGTTCTGATGGATGTTGTAGCCAACATCCTGTGCATCGTCATGGCTGCTTTGGGGCCGGTGAGTGGGGTTGGCTCTTCCGAATAGTCTCCCAGGTCCCCAGCTGGGCAAACTATGTCATTAGTCACTTTTCTCTACGAGTCAGTGGCTTTTTAGTTCATTGTCTTTATCTCTGTGTTCCTTGAGGGTGAATTTCCATAAAGCCAGTTCTTGTCAAGAGCAACCAACACCGCTGAAATTAAATAGAATATCTGCCTTTAAAGTCAGCTTGCTGTCATCCGGGGCCTCCTGGGTGGAGCTCCACCCAGCGGCCCTCCCTTCTCTCCACTGCACTGTTTTACAGACAGTTCTAATTCACCAAATCCTCCAGCACATTACCAGCATCTCCTCCGGACACATCGGGATTAGCATCTGCTTGTGTCTGGCCCTCTTTGCCACAGAGTTCACCAAAGTCCTCTTTTGGGCCCTTGCCTGGGCCATAAATTACCGCACAGCGATTCGACTGAAGGTGGCCCTCTCCACGCTAATTTTTGAAAACCTGCTGTCCTTCAAGACATTAACTCACATCTCTGCAGGCGAGGTAAGCAGGACCAGAAGGAGCTTCCACTTGAAAAGGTGGCCCTGTTTCTGTGAGTGTGTGGGCTGTGCCTACTGGATGGAGTACCCGCCTCCTTTTCGCTACTCACATGTGAACAAATCCCCTGTTGAGTGAGGTAATGGAGACTCAAGACAACACAAGAGGAAGTCAGACAGGAGGGCTCACATCTGAGTTGCAGAATTTGAAAAGCTGGCACAGGGCTAGAGCATGGTATCATTCAACCCATTTGATTACTGCTGAGGCAATAAAATTGTATAGAGCACACTATAGGTACTGAGCACACTCTTAAGTATGTGGTAAAACTGATGGGCAAGCTACTCGGTAGTAGTAGTAATGTGTGCCTGTAATCCCAGTACTCAGGGTGCAGAGTGAGAAACAACGGAAAAACTGAGGCTAGCCTAGGCTATGTAGTGAGAACTTGTTCCCTTTTGGAAAAAAATTCCAGTTGTGTAAGATTCTAATAAAATGCAACCATGTGCATTGTACTTCAGAATTGACATTTGTTTTAAGCCTCTAATCTTTAGTAATGAAAGAAATCCTTGCCACTTATTTAAAATAACCTCCTCAAACCCCCATGGTATTTAGTGAAAAAGACTTGCTTCGCTTTCCCAGCGGCTCCTTCAACTGTGTTCAAATCAACTTATGCCAACTATGAGTAGACCCTGCATAGAAGGAAACAAGAGCTGGGGACAGAGCTCAGTTAGCAGAGTGCTCACCTAACATGTACGGAGTCTGGGGATCTGTCCCCAGCACCACACGAACCAGATGTGATGGTTCCTGCCTGCATACTCCAGTACTTAGGGTATAGAGGCAGGAGGATGAAATTCAAGGTCATCCTTGGCTACACTCACAAATCTGAGGTCAGCCTGGGATACACAAAACTCTGTTTTCTTAAAAAAAAAAAATAGCAAAGAAGAAGAATTTATCTCACTTGATATAAAAGGAGTTCGGAAGATGGCAATTCAGGGCTTGGGGGAGGGTGGCTGTGAGAGCCTTCCCGTCCTTCAACATTTCCTCTCTACTACACATCTCTCCTAACGATTCAGGACGATTGTAAGAGATCCAACCTCTCTAACCCTTTGCAGAAAGTCGGTAGAGGGAAGGAGAGAAAGACAAATGATGTGTCTCCCTAGGGTTGGGCTCTGCTCTCCTTAAACATTCTCCCCAGATCTTGTTCCATACTTTGTCTTACATGTTACTTTCAATCCCAGAGACACATGGCCACAGTCTTTGCACAAAGGGGAAAGAGAGCTCTCCTCTTCCTCTCCCTCCTGCTCCTCCTCCTCTTCCTCCTCCTCCTCCCCCGTCCATCTCTCTCCATTTCCTTCTTGGGTGATTTGAAGACAGTCTCAACTGTGCAGCCTAAGCTGGCCTAAAACTCACACTCCTCCTACTGCAACCTCCCAGGTGCTGGGATCACACACCTGTATCACCGTGCCCATTAGAAGAGTGGTCTTTGAGTTGGGAATGTTGCAGTCTTGCATAAAGCAGAACTGTGCTAATAAAGACATAAACAGCATTTCAGCATGCTCCCCACACAACTCATCACACGGATCCCTTGATATGTCCTGCCTCCTGTCAATCAGAGAACTTCAAGAAGGGTTCTAAGCCTGAACCTATGTGCTTTCTTTCTAGGTTCTCAATGTACTATCAAGTGATAGTTATTCCTTGTTTGAGGCTGCCTTGTTTTGTCCCTTGCCAGCCACCATCCCGATCCTAATGGTTGTTTGTGCGGTGTATGCCTTTTTCATTTTGGGGCCCACAGCTCTTGTCGGGATATGTGTGTATCTCATATTCATTCCGATTCAGGTAAGTCTGGGATGTGCAACGCGAAACACTTGACATTGGCAACCAGCATACATGCCTTTGCTGAGTTGTACAGAGGGCATACACTCAAAGCCCGTACTCCTCTCTATGAACACAGGTGTTCTATCTTCAGTTGGCCCAGTGTCATTCTCTAAGAACTCGAATTTGAGTGCCCTCGGGGAGGAGGGATGCTTATGCAGTCTGCCAAAGTTCCTACTTCCCTATCCTACATCTTGGTATATCACTGTGTCACCTGACAGATTCCCAGAGGTTTCCTCCAGGCCAAGTCGGCTGCCATAATGCAGAGGGAGGACTGAGGATCTCAGCCAAGTCCCCTTAGAACTTTGTTTGGTGCTTGTGTTCCAATCCTTGGATATTTAGGCCAAATGCAATTCAGCAGTTCTCCCTGAACGCAGTTTGCTTGTACCTCGATTTCAGATGTTTATGGCCAAACTCAATTCGGCTTTCCGAAGATCAGCAATTTCAGTGACAGACAAGCGGGTTCAGACAATGAATGAGTTTCTGACCTGCATCAAGCTGATTAAAATGTACGCATGGGAGAAATCTTTTATGAACACCATTCACGGTAAGATGAGCAGCTGCTTTGCAAAGCACTTAAATGGGTGGAGCGTGCTCCTTTAAGAGGCTTTTCAAGTTCTGTGGGGGCCAGGTATTGTGGCGGGGGTGGGGTGCTGAGGGGGCCTCCTAAGGTGCTCTGTAGGTCAAAGAATTTTTCCAAAGATTGTAGCAATCTTGTAATAGGCCCAGGCATCTGTTCTAATGAACCCAAGGGTGAGTGGCATATGGTTTTGCCTTTTCTGGGGCACAGGGAGCCTGGTGCTGGCTAGTCACCCTTACAAAAATAATCCACAAACATATTGGAGCAGTAAAGAAACTGTGTCAGGTTGTTTCCTTGACTTTGAAGATGTTTACAGTCATACACACACACACACACACACACACACACTCACTCACTCACACACACTCATATACACATACATTCACACACACTCACATACACACATTTACATACACACTCACACATACACACATACATACACACAGTCACATACACACTCACATAAATACATACACACACTCACATGTACACACTTACACACATGCATACACATATACATACATACACTCACATACACACTCACATAACACACTCATATACATCCTCACACACTAACACATACACCCACTCACATGCACACACACTCACACACATGCTATTTTGCAGACCAGGGGAGCTACACAGATGTCCAGGAGAGGATTTCCACCGTAAAGGCTAGGGAGTATGGCAGGGCTAAGCTTGGAAATAGCCCTATGTTTGCTGGCTTCAGACATATCCAGAACCCACCTGCTTCTCTCTATTCCACTGCCACCCTGTCCAAGCCAGTCTCCTCTCAGAGACTATACAGAAGTAGAAGCAGCCGATGCCTCTCCCTTGCTAGAAATTCCTCAGTGGTCTCTCTTATCACTTAGACCACTCAAATTTAGACCTTTGTAGTGAGGACCACATTCCTTCATTTGGCTCAGTAGCTCTGGCCTCTGGTGACTTCGTTTCCCAATAACCTTTGCTCCCTTTACTCCAGTCATGAGGACCTTCATTTGTTTCCAGAGCAATACCCCATGCTCTTTCTTGCTTCAGGCCCCTCCCACTGCCCGGCTCTCTATTAGACATTCATTTTGACATTGTGTTGATCTTGGGTCTCGATATTCTTGACTTCCATAGGTCACCTGGACCAATGTTCCAAACCCGGTCACAGCCTACCAGTGTTCCCTTATCCCTTAGCTCTGGTTATTTCTTTCTGATCACTGACACAATTTGAAATCATCTTACTCAGTTTTTATTATCTTTGTTACTATTTTTCTCTTGCAACAGTGTTTTCAGTTAGCCTGGAGCCAGCTGTGAAGCCCATGCTGGCTTCCAAGTCAAGATCCCTTTGCCTCCACCTCCCAAGCTGGTGGGATTGCAGGCATTTATTTCTGTTTTTTCTTATTGCCTATCTTCCTCAGGGGGAGAGGGCTGGGACCCTACTTGCTGGCACAGCACCTGTAGTATAGTAGATACCAAACTAACTTCCCAAAATAACTGAACATATGATTGACCGTTCTGTAAGATAAATCGGGAGAGTACCTCAGAAGGCCTGGGGGAAGCTTGGGGGGTGAGGGCTTAAGGGGAACCATCCCTGGTAGACAGTAGAGCCCTGGATCCAATGCTTAAAAGGAAAATGACGTCCCCTGCCGAGCAGGTCCTAGTCTGTTCAGAGGGCACTGGACTGTCTTCTCCTTGTCATGGTAATTAGAAGAATGTGGGATCTAGTGAGGTAAGAATGCTGTACTGCCACAGTACCCGTGTGAAGGTGCTTTTGCACAGGAGGCTAGAGTTACTATAAGCATCAGGGAGCAGCACCTTGCAGACTTGTGAAGAGGAGGCATTCTTTTCAAGTTTTGTGTCTGTTCCTGGGACACCTGACAGAGGCCACGCTTTGAATGTCTCCAGGCTGCCACACATGCCAGTGGCCCCAAGATGCTTACACATGTTCTTTCCTAGCACATAGCAGTGCAACCACAGAGTCTGGGCAGTTGAAGGTCCAGTCACATGAGGTTTTCTGGGCCCAGATGGGCCTTTCCATTCTGTTAACTTCCACACCCTTACTCCGGTCTTGTTGTGCTCATTCCTAGCATGTAGTGTTCTTGTCTGACCCCTGTAGCATCTGATTTATGCCTCAATCTATGGAGTATCAGGGCTGGGAGGGACCTTGGGAACCATCACTGAGATCCTGGTGCTGCTAGGTTCATGTCCTGGGGTTCCAATATGTTTCATTTCACCTTTATTTGGAGAAGAATCAGGCAGAAATAATTCATATATTTTCACCCGTATTACTATTTTATTGCCATGAACAAACATCATGACCAAGGAAACTCTTAGGAGAAGTATTTAATTGGGAACTTGCTTCTTAGAGTTTCAAAGGATTTTTCCATGGTTGGCATGGCAGAGAGTATGGTGCTAGGCAGGCAAGTATGGTGCTGCAGCAGTAGCTGAAAGTTTCCATCCTGATCTGTAGGCAGCTGGAAGGAGATGGGCTTGACTGGGCCTGGCATGGGCTTTGGAAAACTCAAAGCCAACTCCCAATGACACACTTCTCCAGTAAGACCACATCCACTCCAACAGGCCATAACTCCTAATCCTTCTCAAACACTTCCACTAACTAAAGACAAAGCATTCAAACACATGAGCCTGTGGAGGCCACTCTCATTCAAGCCAAAATATTTTTCTTTCTCTTGGAGCAAGTGTGTATGTGCAGTGTGCAGTACGGTTACATGCTTATATGTGTATGGGTGCAGGCATGTAGAGTCCTGAAGGTGACATTTGGTGGCACCTTCATTGATCACTCTTCACCAAGTCCACTGAGGCTGGGTCTTTCCCTGGACCTGGAACTTGTTGATTCTGGCTAGTCCAGCTAATCAGCTAGCCCCAGAGATCCCCTGCTCTGCCTTCTGAGTGCCGGGATTTTAGTCAGTGTCCCTTCCCAGTTTTCATGTGGGTTCTGGGGGCCCAAATTCTGATTCTTACAGTTGTGTGACAAACATTTTACCTGCTGAGCCTTTTCTCCACCCTGGAGGCTATGTTTTGGTCTGCAAAATAAAATCACTCCCTGATTGCCTTCTCTTTTGCAGACATAAGAAAGAGAGAAAAAAAATTACTGGAAAAGGCTGGATACGTCCAAAGTGGGAACTCAGCCCTGGCTCCCATTGTGTCCACCATAGCCATCGTGTCTACTTTCACCTGCCACATTTTCCTGAAACGCAAGCTCACTGCCCCTGTGGTAAGAGTTCCCTCTAACCAGGCCATGTTTGCACCCTATCCTTGGCAAGCCCCTGGTGAGAAGTCAGTCCCTTCCCATCTCTCTTGTGCCTGGTGTCAGAACCCCTAGTTGTAGTATACCAAATGATGCCTGGATACTTGGATTAATTAATTAGACTTAAATGTAGTTGTTCAGTGCTGGGGGTTGAGCCCTGGGCCTTGCCCATTCTAGGTAAGCGTTGTCCCACTGAGTCATAACCCAGACTCTGATCCAGTTTGCATAGGAGCGCTTGGGCTGACCCCGGGAGAATCTGACCACTATTCTTACTCTGTCCATGCAGGGAAGAGGTGGCTGTTAAAAGGGGAGCACACTTGGTGAATTGGTGGTGGGAGTGGGGTGGACAGGAGACCTAGAGAGCACTTGGCTGCTTGGCTCCTCCTGTGGCGTGTGCTACAAACAGGGCAACTCTACATTGTTCTCTGGTAGAGAGAAATCAAAGGGATCAGGATGGGGTCAGAGTCAGGGTTCTTCCAAGCTTGAGAGCTGGGTCTATCCTGTTTAATTCTTGACTCTCCTACTTTGGCCATTCCTGGCTTCTGCTTTCCTTGTCAATAAGCAGCCTGGTAGTGGTTCCTGTCAGTGTAGCTGGGAAGAGGTGGGTGAGAGTGAGTAGTTTTGCATAAAGCCCTGGGAATCATGGGGGGTGGGTGAGGGTGGGGGCTTGGGAGCCCTTAGATGCTCTACATTACCTGCTTTCACCCAGGTCACATGGGTGTGGGCTGGAGCCTCTGAGGGGAAGTGGGATGACTGTAAAACATGAGGGCTTTTGACAAGGAACAGAACATTCAAAGGTAAAAAAGAACGTTGGGCTAGAGGGGAAGCGGCTCTTGGATTTAATTGAGGGAAAACACAGCTAAGGTAGTAAACCAAGTGTCTTCAGGACAAGTAGCTGGAGGGGAGTCAGCAAAAGAAAAGCAAGGGAGGAGGATGTGTGTGGGGCTGGGGTAGGGCGAGGGCACAAACAAGCAAGTATAGCACCCCCAAGCAAGGATGTCAGGGTGGGGTGGGGAGTCATGAGGAGAAGCTGGAGCGTCGGCTTGGCCATCCTCTGCTAATCCCATCATCATCCATGCTATTTTTGTATCTGAGAGGGCGATGTCATTCTAGGCTCTCTGGGCCCCTTTTACTCTCACTGTCAGGCTTTGGACTTGGTCATGAGCCCAAGACCAGAATGAGTGACCATGGCAGTGGTGTCCTGCCTGAGCAGAACACTGCTCAGTGATTGTGACTGCTTTTGACGGTTCCCCACGCACTCATGCACGCACACATGCACACACGCACACACGCACATACCCTCTAGTTCTATTACATCAAAGAAAGGAAAAACCAAATGATGCTGATTTTTCTGACATGATAGTTTAGAAGAATTCAAGATCCAAAATAAATCTCCTGGTTCAGGAGATTTCTTTTGATTCCTTTTGGTTCCTTTTCTCTGCTAGGGACATGTCATCCTGAGATTGGCTTCCAGGTCTGCCAGGTAGTCTGTGTACTGTCTGTCGAGATCTAGTTTCTTTTGCTCTTGTTTTTGTTCTTGTTGTTTGTGCCAAGGTAGTACTTCTGGATTTGGAGAGTCAGGAGCAGATGTGATGGAAGCATTTGTTGCTATCCTCTTAGCAGTGTAGAATTGGTTCAAACCTGGAACGTGTCCACAGGGCCTGTTCGGCCTGTTCAGCAACAGACTATGTCACCTGGGATTTGCCGGAGGAAGCTGTGTTATTAATTTCTTAAGTGGGGTAGAAAGAGGCTGCTAGATGAAGTCAGAAGTGTGAGATGATGGTGTTTGAGAGATGAAGGGATGCCCCCCAGGGTACCAGCCAAAAGAAGAAAGTTTGTCTTCACTGAGGAGCTCCAATATCCAGGGATACTGGATAAGGCTCAGTGGAGAAACTTTGGAGTTGTGTGCTCTGGCGAAAGATGCTGTGGCCCCAGAGATCAGATGCCTCTGACTGGCCTAGATGAAAGTGAGTTAGGCAAATCCTGACAGGGCTTTGAATGAGCAGTCTTGATTTGAATAAGGACAGTATGGATGGATATATATGAAGCTGTATATATGAAGCTGGGGAGATAGTCTCAGGTATATGCTTCCCAACTTTGTGTGTGTGAAAATTCCCAAAACAAAATAGATTCAAAAGCTACTGCTCCCAGTTTGCCAACCCATGGTTTCTGAGCCATGAAATGAAAAAGTATTCCTCTGTGAATCCCAACTGTGCCACTGTTTCTTATGTCAGTAAGCATAACATACTTAATACTTCCCCCATCCCAACCCTCATGGATAGAGCAGCTTGGAGCTAAAGCAACTTGTAGTCCTAAACCCTCAATCCTCTGTTTCCTCCTTCAGGCATTTAGTGTGATTGCCATGTTTAATGTAATGAAGTTTTCAATTGCAATCTTGCCTTTCTCGGTCAAAGCAGTGGCCGAAGCCAGTGTCTCTCTAAGGAGAATGAAGGTATAAGTAATGCTGGGTGAGTAGGGAAGAGATCTCATTTTTGGGGTGGGTGGGTGATGCTTGGGAATGAGGGTGGTGCTCAGATCTCCTGGGGGCTGGGTCACATCTGCGGCTGTGTGGACATGAAGATGGGAGAGTTAGTGTGCAATGGAGAGAATGAGCGGTCATGGTTTTGCAGGAGACCCTGTGGAGGAGAACCATGACAGAGTCTTTATTGACATAGGGGGTGCTCCTAACCCCCCCCCACAGCCCACCTAAGGTGTGATTCACATTTTCTCCAGCAGCGCAGCTGGCCCTGTACTGACTCAGTCCCTGGTGTGTCCTGTGATGAGTGTAGGGACATGAACCACCTCAGGGTTGTCATTTAGCCATGCTGTCCACCAAAGACAATCAGAGGCTTGTAAGAAATGAGGAGAGGAGGAGAGAGGAGAAGAGAGGAGAGGAGAGGAGAGGAGAGGAGAGGAGAGGAGAGGAGAGGAGAGGAGAGGAGAGGAGAGGAGAGGGAGAGAGAGTTATCCTTAGGAACTCTCACTCTGGTACAGAGCCAGGGGCCCTAATAAGCTATGTGCATATGAGTTGCAAGCATGGCATTTGATGGGTTTGAAGTCCAGGCAGGAAAAGGAGAAGGGCATTCCTGACCACAGAATGTCGGCTCGGTTATCTGTGAAATTTGGAATCTTCTCAAGCACCCTGGGTTCCTGCCCTGTTTCCTTGTTTCTGAGTAGAGCCTATGAAGACTCCCGTCACTGTCCTCTCAATATGGAGAGGCACTCCTGTAAGCCAGGACTGGAAGGTACACCGTTGCCTCTTAGAGGCACAAGGATCAGCAGCCCCTCATTCACTCTGTATATCCCTGTACTAGAAAACAAGTACAGGTGTTTTGGATTCAGAGAAGGGTGCTATTTCTTGAATCTGCAACCTCCACACTGCTCCATCACCTTCACTGAGGTCTCCATCACTCAGCATGATTTCTACACCAGCCTTCCTTTTCCAAAACTGTTGTCCTCCAAACCTTACTACACTCAGTTCTCAAAGAGCTGTTAAATTATTGGCCTGCCCACCAGTGGCCACCTGATCAGCACCTGTGAACCCCTGTCTCCTCCAGGACTCCACCCGTGCCCTTATCCCTGGCCCCTCAGTTTCTCCACCCTTGTTTCCCATCCCATTTCTACTTTGAGCTCTGTGATTCAGTAATCCCAGATGGCTTATTTCATGCCGTGACAAACCACTAGACCATGCTCTGCCTGCTTCCCTGTCTGTCATGTTGTGGTCTCCACTCTCATTTTCCTGCTCTCTCCTCTCCCTCAGCTCAGGTACCAAACACATAGACTTCAAGGAAGGGGAATTGTATGTCCTTTCTCTGGCCACTACAATGTTGTGTCCTTGTCATACTTCGCTGTACTGATCTGTGCATCTCCCCTTCTCACAGTCAATCTTTTCAAAGTCAGGAGCTACACTTGTTTATGTATGCATTTCTATGATGAACCCCTGAGGTCTGACAAGTACCATTTAGGAACTTGCAAATGTTTTGTTGAGCTGAGTGGGGTAGAGGATAAAGAGACTGAACAAATGGACCTCAGTTTTATATGTATCTGTCATGCAGTGAAGGCCACCCGCCATGGGCAGAGGCTCACTGTCTTGCAGATGAGGATGAAACATAGCTGGATCAGCATTCTCCAATGTGGATGACCCACATAGGCCTCAGGGGTAAAAGATACCTGTCCTGGATAGTTCCAATCCATGGACTATTTCTGCTGCAGCTCTCCTGGGGGAATAACTTCTGGTCAGTCCTGATTGTCTTAGGTAGAAATGTTAAGATTCTAATTTGGGGGTCATTAGAAGATATTTTGGGAGGATTCTTGCAAATGGATGACATCTGCCCATTTACTGTTGTCTCTTTAATCTTAGAAAATTCTCATAGCTAAAAGTCCCCCATCCTACATCACCCAACCAGAAGACCCAGATACTATCTTGCTTTTAGAAAATGCCACCCTGACATGGGAACAAGAAATCAACAGGAAAAGTGACCCGCCAAAAGCACAAGATCAGAAAAAGCACATTTTCAAGAAACAGAGGCCAGAGCTATACAGTGAGCAAAGTCGATCAGATCAGGGAGTTGCTAGCCCAGAGAGGCAAAGTGGCAGCCCCAAGTCAGTGCTGCACAACATCAGCTTTGTGGTGAGAAAGGTGAGTGTATGAGTCATCTTTGGATTACAATAGTGAAATATCTGAGTCAATCTATGAAGGACGAAGGTCTGGGAGTCTGGGGAGATGGCTCATTGATGAAGTGCTTGCCATGTAAACCTGAGGACTTGAGTTTAGAGCCCCAGCTCCTACATAAAAATCCAGGTACAGCCATACATACCTGTAATCCCAGCACTGGGCAGGCAGATCCTGCCTGGGGATCCTTGAGACTTGCTGGTCAGTATAGACAGACGGCGTTCGACGAGAGACTACATGTCAAAAAAAAAATGAGGTGAAAAGTGATTGAGGGAAAACTCTATTCTGGCTTACACAAGGGTGTGCGTGTGAAGGGGAGAAAGGAAGAGGGAGGGAGGGAGGGAGAGGAAGAAGGAGAGGAGAGATTATTTTGATTGAGTTTTGGATACAGTTCAAGATCAGGCTGTGGGCCCCCAGCAAAAGCAGTCCATCATGGCTTGCTTGGGGTGGGTAGTGAACAAATCACTTACATCATGTGCCAGGAAACAGAATAAAAAGATGGAGGGTCCATAGACCCTTTGAAGGCATGGCTGAAATGACCTAGACACACCTACAGGGTACCTGCTTCCTAAAAGTCAACACTGCGTGGTAATAGTACTATCATAGGGACTAACGCCCCTTGGAGGGGAATTCTGCACCCAAATTACAACAGTAGGTGTGCGTCATGAAGGCTTACACTCTGCCTCCTTGTTCTATGTAGCTGTGGCTTTCTCAAGCCCCATAAAGTGAGGTTTGAGCTGGAGGTGATGCTGGGATGTCTCCAATCAGCTCTTCTGTCTTCTCTGTCCAACTTTCTAACAATGTGCATGAGCATGCCAGCATCGTCCTCAAGCTTAAAGCAGATGGTTCCCATTTGGGACTGACTTTCCACGCCTCTAGAACCACTGTAGTTTTGTCTCATTTTGTTCTTGAGAAGGAGTATTACTGTGTAACTTAGCCTGGTCTTGAACTAGTCATCCTCCTGCCTCAGCCTGCCTGTGCTGGATTATAGATGTGGGTCACTACACCTACTGTTCTAGGTAGTATTTTGTTTTCCAAAGATGCTGGAGGTAGAATCCAAAGTATTTTGTGCATTGTGTAGGCCCCTACCACTGAGCCCTTACCAGCTATAGTTTTAAGTGGATACTCCAGTTCATGTTACTCAAACTGACTAGACTTAATGGTGTTTTTTTTGAGACTTGTTTCTAATTTCACATTGGAATGTTAAGAGAGACAATACTTTACCCATCACATACTTAACTTTTTTTGGCTATACCACCTACTACCCCATTGTATGATTACGGAAACTGAGGCACAAGGTAGCTAAATAACAAGGGCTCAGTCACATAGCCAGCAGGTGGAGAAAGACTGCACACTTATGGCATCCGCCTCTGTCTCACCACGAAGCCCAGGCTATCCAGGAACTCATCATCTTCATGCCTCAGATTCTCATCTGTGCTCTGCTCACTTTCCTCTCTGCCTATACCCTACTCACCACAAAATATTGCTTTTGCACAACACACTGTGATTTTTAAAACCAGTGTAGCAAAATGTGTGTGTGTGTGTGTGTGTGTGTGTGTGTGTGTGCTCACAAGCCAGCCAGGCACCATGGTCCTTCCCTCAGAGGGAGGGTTGCAGAACCATTAGATAATGCTGTGACTTTAGCCTGTGGCCTCTTCTTGCTCCTCCTGTTTGCACCTTGTTGTACTGGAGACCTGGTGGGTACGCCTAAGATGCTATTGATATTGCTGCTGCAGGCTCAGCGGCAGTCTTCTGCCTGGTCATGTCCTCTCCCTTCTTGCTGCCCGCTTTCCCCGTGCTAACACTGCCGGAAGAGAGGCTCAATAGCCAAAGTGATCAAAGCTCCATAGGCTAAGCCTGGCCCCTCTGGCAGCTAACGAAACCATCTGCCACAGTGGTATCTAACGTTTGGGGAGCCAAGTGCCGCTGACCTCAGTTGTAATTCTACTGCTTTCTTGTTAGTCTGCACCCCCCCACACACACACCTCTGGGCCTGCACCCTAATTTCTTCAGACAGACTCAGGAAATTGGTATGTAAGGAAACTATGTTTTAGCCCTCCACTTGCTTTGCTCTATCCTGTCTACAGTATATGGTGATGCCTGGATTTGTGTGACAAAGGCACAGGCAGCATTTTGTGAAATAGTTCCCTTCCAGACCCAAGCCACTCACCAGCTACTTTACTTTGGGCACACTGCCTTAGCTCCTGAAGAGTCTTTCTCTCTGCCTGCTGCCCAGATTTTTATAATAGTGTCCACTTCACAAAGTGGTTGTGAGAACTGCATATAAAAAACCACTTAGTTCATGGTAAGCTTCAACTGCCCTCTTTTCCTGTTAACAATCATGGCTGGCTTACAAGTCGCCCTTAAAAGTTCTAAATTCAGGCCATCCAAGTTTCTCCAAATTTAGCTCCACAATTCCATTAGACGCTGTCCTCCAGGATGAGATGGGGGAAATGTTACTCAGAATTATGCCCTCAGCCCAGAGCCTATGCCTGGAGCTAGGTTCTTAATTATGTTTGATGAACGAGCAAATAAACAATGAGCTGCCCAGAAGATGAAGGCCTCCTGGGATTCATTCAGAAAAGAAGGGGCCTAAGAGGCTCTCACCTGGCCCAAAGGCCCAAAGGAATGGCCAGGACTCAAGGGAGGCTTACAAGGAGCCTCTATGAAGCTGGCCCACACTGAGCATCTGTAGCTAGGCTTATCATTTTGAAGTGTTATTGTGATTTAAAGGGTCAGCTCCACATACTTGTAGCATCGACACTGTGAGTTCCATAGAGCAGTGACTCCGTCGGTCCTGATCATGGTTTGTTTCCAGTGCCTAGCATGATGTATGGCATTCCATAATGATGAGTCAAAGGAGTTACTGCTGACAGACAGCAACCCTCATGCTAGGTATGGCAGGAGGTGACCTAATCTAGGTCTCCAGCTGGGAAGGAGCCATAGTTGACCCATACTGAATGCATCTTTGTTCTACAGGGTTGCATCAGGGATACTTGCAAATGTTCTAGAATGTTCCATATGCAGTGTATGTGTTCAAACACAGAAGCAGACAAACTATTGGTTACCCAGAGACCTGTGTGACTTCTGCCTTATAGATCTCTCTCTCTCTTTTTTTAAAAGAACTATTTGTTCATTTTATGTATTTGAATCCACTGTTTCTCTCTTCAGACTTACCAGAAGAGGGCATCTAATCTCATTACAGATGGTTGTGAGCCACCAAGTGGTTGCTGGGAATTGAACTCATAATCTCTGGAAGAGCAATCACTGCTCTTAACTACTAAGCTATCTCTCCAGCTCCTCTTTCAGCTGTTATTCAACGCCACTTGTGACGAGTGCTGTCCATGGGCCCATGGGCCCGGGACCTTTAAGTGTGGTCATCCACCTTCAACCCCAGAGTACTAGGACTTTGACAGTAGCTCTCGGGTAGTAAAGGGACATTAAGGTAGTATACAGATCTGAGCTCACTTTTTCAGAAGTTGCTTGAGCTTCCCAGAAGCCCGGAGCTTCATTTGCCTTCTGTGTGGGCTGATTTAACAGGATGTGCTTTATCTTTATGATGCCATTCTTCACCTGGATCATCATCTTTACTCCCAGTGCTCCCTGCACCTCCCTAATAAGCTGCCCTTCCTGGGCCAGCACAAGCAGATGCACCCACCTTCTGAGTACATTTTCCCTGCACCTCCATTCCCGCCTACTCATTACTCCTTCCATAATACATAGTTAACAAATTGTGTATTTCAGTTGCTCACCTTCTGTCCATCTCCAGCTAATAATACATGAGCTCTGTGGGGGACCAACTTGGGGTCCACCTGTTGGGTTCATCCTCTGAGTGGCTAGCATTGCACTGGGATCGGACGTGCCTCCTCCGTGACCCTGGAGTCAGGGTGAGGTGACTGCCATGCTCAGAACAATGCCTGAGTGCATCACAAGTGCTCAGTGACAACTTGATGGCTGAGTTGACGGGTTCAGCTATAAAGTCATTCAGTAGAGACAGCGAAATGACTTGGTGTTCTGGATTGAGTTGTTATGATGAAAGATTTTTATATAAAAAAATAGACTTCTGAAATCACCCGGCTCTCTCTATTTGAAGGATGCCCCATGTCCCCCACCCCCACCCCCACCTGGGTCATATTCTCTTTTACCTGCCGTTAGAGTTACTTCCTGGTCTCTGGGCACAGGACAACCCTTGTGCCCAGGGCCTTTGTCTCCTAAACTGGCACAAGGCTGTTTTACGTTGATGTGTGAGCAGGAGTTCCAGGTTTCCAAAAGCCCTCTGGGTAGTCTGCTGGCTGCAGGAGGGAGGGTGCTTAATTAAGATGCACATCTCTGCATCCTTCCAAGCTGTGCGCACTAGGCTTGGGGCCTGAAGCTGCAGCTGCCACCGTGGAGACACAAAAGTAATTGCCTCGTGTCCTTCCTGGTCTGGTCACCATAGAGCCCACCCCACCCC
>NW_022196905.1:224838457-224893819 GCF_008632895.1 Mastomys coucha | reverse complement strand
CCCCAGCCCCGCCAAGACTATGGGGGAGTCACTGTCTTGTCTCTACTTCTCTGACAGGGGAAGGTCTTGGGAATATGCGGGAATGTTGGAAGCGGGAAGAGTTCCCTCATTTCAGCTCTCCTGGGACAGGTGAGTGTATGGCAAGAGCTGGAGAGGCTACACGGACAGGGCTGTGGAAAGGGTTCCTTGCTGTAGCCTTTGTGGGGGCTGAGGTAGCCAGTAGAACACGGGTCAGGTTTTGATGCACTGGGTCAATGTCAAGGTTGCCGATGAGTCCCTTGGGTTGACGCATTTGGCAGCTCCATGCCTGGCTTGACACGGGCCAAGATTTTTCACACACTTTTGGGTTTACCTCCCGGGGACAGGCGTTAAACAGTGATTGCTTCCTTGCCCCCAGCTCCATGTTGGTCGAAATAAGTGACAGATCGTTACATTTGTGGCTTCTCCCATAGATGTCCTGGTCTATAAAATCCAGCAAAGTATCTTTGTAGAGACTAAAGGAACTGGGACGCATGGTGACTTTTGATGAATTCTTGATGGTTTGTTTTTAAGACCCCAAATACCTACCAGAGTACTTTGTAAAAATAGGGGCCAAATGAATGAATGCTTTGGGGGGGGTAGTATGACTCTAGCTGCTCTGAACACTTTGTATAGTAAGAGGGAGGTCCCCAAGTCTTATGCTGTCTCTGCTGCATCTAGCTATGAGACCCTATGTAGGTGGTAAGGCAATTTACAGGTGGCCTCCATGTTGCCATGTTTTACAAGCTCCACCCTAAAGGAATAAGACAGGTTTAGACGAAGTGGAGAGCCATCTCCTCCTTTGGCCTTTCTAAAGGGAAGATTGATTGAGCTGGGGTTGCCTCCCATTGTTGAAAGAACTTGGGCAACCTCTAAAGGAATAGAGAACAGAGGCTCAGCAGGGCATGAGTCTTGTAAGGGCCAATGTGATCAACTTTGGCATCCCTTGACTCTTTGAAAGGAGAGTGACCACTTTTCTCCTTCCTTGGGGTGAGGCAGGGGAACCCAGGGCCTGGGTTGGGTAGGCTCTGGGACCTAAGTATGTGTGCTTCTGTGAGGACCCTAGAGTCAGTGGCACATTGGAAACTAGCTCCACTTCCTACCCATCAGCACAGGTCTCTCAACAAAGTAAGAGATGCCCCGGCCTATGCTCAGACCTCCTGGCATTGGGATGCTCATTTGTTCCCAGCTTGTCCTTTTCTCAGTGCACTGATATGTAATGGAAGGAAACTTGCCTCCCTTTAACCTCTACCCTCTGATTTATTCCTCGGGAGCATCTCAAAGAAAATAGTACCCGTCTTCTATGAATCCTCGAGGGAACCAGGCACTTTTCCATGATCTGGGGAGTGGCCTGAGGGCTAAGCCAGTGGGTCCTAGATTTCCAGGATTCACCACTTTGTCTCAGTCACATGTTTATCATTTTCCCTTGGACAAAGAAACTGAGCCTCACCGGACCTTGTTTTACTCATCTACAGAATGGCCAAGGGGAGCTGGGTCAAGGGTTAGAAACTGGAGCATACATGCTAGTGAGAGCTGAGTCCTCAGGACCAATCACAGTGTCAGCCAGCCCAGTGCCATCCCCGGAAGGCACTTGTATTCCTAGAACTGCTCTTGCTAATGTCATCTCTTTTCCAAGTCTAACTTGAGCCCCTCTTCATTCCCATTGTCAAAATAGCATCGCATCATGTGATACTTCCCCTGCTCAGCCAAACTGCCACCACACCATGATCATTAGCCCTACAGATGCCCTCTCCTGACAGCATTAAATCCTAATATCACTGATACTGTTCACCACTATCTATCAGAAGCACACTCTGATGGGTCAGCTGAAGTGCCCATGGATCCTCAGTGTCACAAACTGGGCCTCATGTGTTTTCTAATTGGATTGCTCAATGCTACCAAAGTCCCAAATGGAAGTGGATTTTCCACTCTTTGTGAGGAAAAAAGTAGTAGTTCTGGCCCCTTAAGACCTGAATTCTTTCATAGTTACTACGATGTGACTGAGCCAGGGTTACTTCTTGAAGTGGAGCATACTGGGGCCTCCATCCCAGGAGAATAGGCTGTGCTGTGTTCCCAGGAACCCGGCTAAGGAGGGATGGACCCATTTGGCACACCTGGTGGAAGGGGGCCTCTTGTTACTCATCCATTCTTCAGGCATCTTGCTGTAGTTGGCCCAGAGGTGAGCTAAGTATAGTCTGCGCTCTCCAGTTGGCAGCAGGACTCATGACTACCTGCTCCCTAAATTTCCTGCCAAGCCCGTGCAAGTGTCCCTCCCACCTAGAGACCCTCAACACCACTGTTGGGCTTACAGGGCGTGTACGAGACATTTGTCACCCCACCTTGCGTCGTGTGACTAATGCTCGTGCAGTAAGGGCATTTGGGAGAGGCCCTAGAGCATGTTTTCTAAGGGTTCTCTGGTTCTCGTTGCTCTAGATGCAGTTACAGAAGGGGGTCGTGGCTGTCAATGGACCTTTGGCTTATGTTTCTCAGCAAGCATGGATCTTCCATGGGAATGTGAGGGAGAACATATTGTTTGGAGAGAAGTACAACCACCAAAGGTATCGCAAAGTCGGGATGTATCTGGCACTGATGGTTCACCTGCTTCGGACTCTTAGGCCGCTGAGAATGGGTACTAAGTGGAAAGGTTTCTCTAATGAGTTTTGATGAAACATCCATGAGATCTGCTCAGGAACTGGAATTCCTTTTTCTGACCCAGAAGTTCAGGAGAGGCACATTCTGCAGACCTCAGACCACATGGCCCGGCGAGAAGAAGACGTGGTTGTCATGTCCTCCCCAGGGCAGAGTATCATATGCTCTGAGGTTCTTTGTAACAGGACATATATTGTCTTACTCGTGAAAAATGAGCCTTGCGGTTTTGATTTAGGCTGAGTAACTAAAGCTTTGCTTGAGATAATGAGCAGAAGGCATGCAATTAGTCAGTCCCGACATGATTAATTCACACGAACACTATATGAATATATCCTTGCTTGCGTCCTCAGATGATCTAATGAGATAAAATCAAACTTCCAGTTAATAAACCTTTGATATGTGTTGGGTCATTATCTTTAAGCTCTGGAAAACAGTGACTTCGTAGGCAGGCTTGTCGGAGGTAAGTTCCATTACCATGCCTTTAGGGAGACCCAGGTATTAGATCCCATTTTACTGATGGGAGAAGCTGAAGCTCAGAGGGGTGAGCTGACTGCCCACAAGGCTCGAGTCTTGTACCTGTGGCCTGGGCTCCAGCATCACTTGCTAACATCTGGGATACCTGAGAGCAGGGTCCCTCAAAAATTTCTCAAACATCATAGGACTGACATAAGGAGTCACACTTAGGAATCAGGTTGCAGTTTGGACTTTTATTATCTGAGCCCATGGACTCTGGCTCTTTGAACTGGCATTGGCCAGCAAGTGGATTCCCAGCAAGAAGTCTGTGGCCTTTCCTCCTCTTTCCCTGGCTATGATATCCTCAGCAGAAGGCTCACATGTGATCCGTGGTGGGAGTGCTTGGCATGAGCCAAGCTGCTCTGCTCAGCATCTCATGACTACAGTTCCCTTTGCCTACTCCTGCCCCATGCCTACCTGGAATGCCTTTTGTTTCCACAGAAGCAGGCTGTAAGGACAGGTACTTAATTTACCAACAAGGAGGTAAAAGATAGCAAATATTGACCAAGTGCTTACCTTCTGCAGGTGTCTTAGTCAGGGTTTCTGTTCCTGCACAAACATCATGACCAAGAAGCAAGTTGGGGAGGAAAGGGCTTGTTCGGCTTACATTTTCCACATTGCTGTTTATCACCAAAGGAAGTCAGGACTGGAACTCAAGCAGGTCAGGAAGCAGGAGCTGATGCAGAGGCCATGGAGAGATGTTATTTACTGGCTTACTTTCCCTGGCTTGCTTTCTTATAGGACCCAAGACTACCAGCCCAGGGATGGCACCACCCACAATGAGCCCTCCCACCCTTGATCACTAATTGAGGAAATGCATTATGGTTGGATCTCATGGAGGCATTTCCTCACCTGAAGCTCCTTTCTCTGTGCTAACTCCAGCTTGTGTCAAGTTGACACACAAAACCAGCCAGTCCATCAGGGCACCACAAGGGAACACAGACATTGCTCCCAGTGTGCTACTACAAGTTACTTTAGCACCATCGTATGATGGCTAGCCTGACAGAAGCAACTTAATGGAGGAAAAGGCTTATTTTGGCTCATGGTTTCAGAGAGTTTCATCAGGGCAAGGAAGACATGGTGGAACAGTTTGTGGCTGTGGGAGAGTATATATGGCAAAGGCTGTTTGAATGTCTTAGTTACCAACCATCCTTAGTTGAGGTGTGCATCTTGTCAAGTGGGACAAAAGTCTCCCTCCCAGTGTCAGGCTCCTTGGATAGGGTTGAAGTGAGAGTGCCACTAGGAAAACCAGCTATTCAGAGCAGTGGCCAGGCTCTGAGGCTGTGGGCCACTGTGGTGCTTTGGGGACAGGTCTGCTCACCGTGGATATGTCTAGGGTTGAGATTCAGAGAGAGTGGAAACAGTGGAACGGCAGCTGCTCTCTTACCACGGCACCTCACACCGCAACTAGTTTGTGTGGTGCCAGAAGCCCCAAGAGGTGGGTTTCTATCGGAGGCTGAGTGGAGCTGTGCCCAGTAAAACAAGGAATTTGCCCCAGCAGCTTGGCTGGGCAGAGCTAGCTACTTCCTTAGTCTGAACTGCCAGTGCTTGAGAATGGGTGATGTTGAGGAACAAGACATCCCTGGAAGCTCCAGAGCTAGGGTCCATTTCCCACATTTCCTCTTTCCCTGTAAGTGACGTCTTCTGTGCTTACGTCTTACCATCTCCAACATGGTAGAGGTGATAGGTGGGCGGAGTAGCTTACAGAGCAGAAGGGGCTTAGCAGACGCCAGGGCTGACATTTGTAATCATGTAACTGTACACTACTCTACCATGTTCACCCTCTCTTCCACTCCTGGCCTTGATTCAGCCCTGTGTCCCCCCTAGATGCCATCTTCGACAACTTCAGCCCATATCTTGACTCCCTTCTGACTCAAAGAGCAATGATAAGCAGTTGACAGCCCCAGGATTTTGTAGTCACTGGTGTTATTTTCCCTGCATGACATGGACGCTGTAAGGGGAGGGACCAACCCTGAGTCAAGGGGACACCCTAGGGGTCAAGGAGACATGGTCTTTGGGACAAGGCAACTTGCCTGGGAGCCCCGAGCGTAATGTCAGCGAGATCTCCCCGCCTTGTGCTGGCAACAAGCTTCCTTCAGAAGCAGCCTAGGCAGCTGTGTTCTGTGCTGGTCTTATCATTCTGACCTCTGTGCCCACCAGGTACCAACACACAGTTCATGTCTGTGGTCTCCAGAAGGACTTGAAGAGCCTCCCTTATGGAGATCTGACTGAGGTAAGTAGAGCTGAGACCCATTTCCTGAGCTGATCCTGGCTCCATTTCCACACATCGCAGAGGCAGAAAGCCCCATGGAAATGCTGCCAGAGTCTGGTTTCTGCCTCTCATGGATTCTTTGGGGTTCACCAAGTGGAGGTGGACCCAAGATTGCTTGTGTTTGACTCCTCTTGGTTGCCTCCGCAGCCCACTTGCAACCCTTTCACCATCTCAAGAAGAGTTCCTGAGCCGCTGCTCCTTAACCTCAAGGCCCAGCTCTATCTTCACAACAGTGGTCCAGAGTGTTTCACATGGTTGGGAGTCTCAGGGTTCAGTCCAGGATGCTGAGTGACCCCTAGACTGCTTGTCCAAAGTACAGGCTTGGTCCTGGGTTGAGCTTGCTGACTCAAGTGACCCAGAGCCACTGTGCCACCCTCCTCTCTCTCCCCAGCACATCATGTTCTTGAAAAAGCTTTCCCCATAGTGACATCTCAGAAAACTAGCTCTTCCAGTCTCTCACTCTGCCTGTCAGGAGCGTCTGGCCTTTCTGAAAGCACATGTGTGTGGCTCTGGCTTCCCCTTTCAAGTTATATCTGTACACCCCTGCCAGCCCGCTTGGGACACCCCTGCCAGCCCGCTTGGGACACCCCTGCCAGCCCGCTTGGGACACCCCTGCCAGCCCGCTTGGGACACCCCTGCCAGCCCGCTTGGGACACCCCTGCCAGCCCGCTTGGGACACCCCTGCCAGCGCTTGGGTGTCTAGCCACCACCTAGACTTTCAGAAGCTAATGCAGCTCCACTGAGCTCCACTGAGGGAGACTTTGGAGGTCGACAGTGAGTAGTGGTTTGCCACCAAGTGCTGCAATTAATGCTTCTTGGTTAGCACTTGGTGAATATGTTGAGTGCTGGTATTGTGTGTCCAGTGCCCGATGCTAAAATGTGAGCTCCTGGTTCAGGTGTCACTTTCCTTGCCCAGCTCCCAGCTCTCAGCACATGGCACCCAGCTCAGTAGCTGGGCATCTGAGTACAGTGGGATCCACTCTGTACTCAAGAGGATGGGATTCCCAGAAAGACATAACCTAGATTTTCATCTTGCGGTAAATGTTTACTGAGCACCTAATCCATGCCTCATATTGGATGCCAAGTCTTAGGGATTGATGGTGTCTTCGTGGCACATACATTTGTCCACAAAGAAATGGACATAGGAGTTCCTGACCCAGGCACTTTGCTTCCTTTTCACTATTCACTATACATTCTTCCAAAGTTCCCTGCTCCAAAACCAAACAAAAACCACAAAAACAAAAGCAAAATTAAAAAAAAAAAAACTCCTCTGCATTATCAATCAATATATAGTGGACTCTGCACTGGGAAGCGGGAGTCACGTGATGGGCGCCCCTTACGCAGAGTCAGAAAGCGCTGTTCCCAGTCGGCACTGTACTTCCATGAAGCGAGGGAGATGGAATTCTTCCAGTGAGCATTGTGTAGTGTGAGGGGTGGAGGAGCTGGTGTGCAGAGAGATAACAAGCTGTGTTGTCTCCTCGAGTCCCGAGGAGCTTTAGGAAGCTCCTGCTGTACAAAGACCATGGGGTGGCAGGCAGACTTCGTGATGGGCAGTGCCATCATCCCTGTCCACAGATTGGGGAGCGAGGTATCAACCTCTCTGGGGGACAGAGGCAGAGGATCAGCCTGGCCCGCGCTGTGTATGCCAACCGTCAACTCTACCTTCTGGATGACCCGCTCTCGGCGGTGGATGCCCATGTGGGGAAGCATGTCTTTGAAGAATGCATTAAGAAGACACTCAAAGGGAAGACCGTTGTGCTGGTTACACACCAGCTGCAGGTGACTGGGGTGTGCAAGATCCATGAGATCTGGATGAGCACAGCACTTGATGTTCAAAGAGACTCCTATTCTGCCTAAATATGCCTTTCTCACCAGAAAGTAGCTCTATCTGGACAGGGGATAGAGAGGGCAGGGAAGGTAGGAGACACTGGTGACTCCTGTAGCCACCCCAGAATCCCGGTATTGCTACCTGCTTCTCTCTGTGTATGACTTCCATTGGCTTAGTCTTTGGGGTCAGCAGGGACAGGACCTTTCCTCCACCAATGGGTAGATTCTCTAGGATCAGTTGGCTCTGAAATCCGGGCTATTGGTGCCAAGGAAATGGGGATCCAGGCAGGGACAAGTCAGTCTCTACCCATTCTCCAATAGGGACTTGATGGGCCTGAGGTCAGGGGCTCCTTGTCTGGGGATCATGGAAACTCTCTTTTCTCTTTCCTCACCCAGAAAGTCATGGCTCTTGTGATGAGGGGTCCAGGCTCCCCAGCTCTTCCTCTAGCCCAGGAAAGGCCATCTGGAGGCCAGGACCAGTGGGCAATGCTAAGGCTTCAGGGCTCTTCTGCCTTCTTAGAGCCTGTTCCTGTTCAAACAGTAGTCTCCCTCTGGCTTAGGAGGATGAGTCTTGCTGATAAAAGGGACGGCTTATGTTAAGTGAACTGGAGGATTTGGCTGTACAGTCACAGACCTTGTTGCATCTGTCCCACATACAGGTTCTGAATGCTTGGTGGGAATCTAGGGCCCCTTCTCTACCCAAGATAATCCAATCCAGGGCTCCCCTCTCATGCTCTCTCCCTCTCTAATCTCCCTATGGCAAGTCCTGCAGATATACTGCACGTGAGTGTATGAGTGTGTGTGTGTGTGTGTGTGTGTGTGTGTGTACCTCGAAGTATAAAACATTCCACAGACATTGGGAGGTGACTTGTTGGGACACTGGTGCAGAAAGCCCATCTTCTTGTTCAGCAGGCCTGATCTTGGGGCGGAGGCAGATCTCATTGCCTTTCAGTGAAAGGGAAGTTGAGATGGTGAAGGTATGAAGGTTGAGGCAGCAAGTAAGCTTGTCATAGCTATATGATATTGCAGCCAGTATGTTGGTACCCTCTGGCTGAGGCCAGGAGGACCACCCTGAAGAGAGAGGAATATCTAAAAGACCCAGGAAACCCAGCTCCCTCCACCCTCCCCAGAATAAGCTTTAAGCATTAAAATTTTGTACACATGGGTATTTGGATTTTTTTAGAAGTTTTGCCACAACTCTAGAAAATACTGAGCCAGGTTAGTTGGACAAGAACTCCTAGGTCCTTGCAGGCCAGGGCCGAAGTAGAGGAAAAGGGTGGCTGGATTCAGTCTGGAATCCCATGTTTTGCCTAGGAGTGGTCTCTGGCCTAGCTAAGTGTGTTTACCAAAGTCCTGGCCAGTGACTATTCAGTCAGTGGCATCAGCTTGCCCTGGGAAAACTGTCTTCCTGAGGAGTCCCGGGTCCTGGAGAATGATGCTTTGGTCCTGACAGGTGTGAGACAGAGCTGTCCCTCCAGTATCCCTCATGGAGGATGAACCATAGCCACATGCCTGGCCCATTTTTGATACTCACTAGCCCGTGGTATGAGCTTTGGCAAGCTGGTGTTTTCCCAGAGTCTCCAGCAGTCACACCTTTCCAAGGTCATTTTAGCTCACTTTTTGCTTGTTGGGTGATGAAGAAAGCCACCAGGTGGCACCATAATCTTGGTACACTCTTCATTCCATTCTTAGTGGGGGCTGGGAGGGCTCAGCCTCAAACTGCAGCCCCGGGGCTTTCCAGAACATTTCTTAGCTGCTCTGACCTCAGATGCTTTGGAGTAGCTGGCCAGGACAGCCACTCATCTGTTTACTTGAGGAAACAAAGCGATGCCAGCAGTCTGACGAGCTGCTGGGATCTACTCAGGGCTCAGCTTCCTAAGTGTTTGCAGAGCTCAGCTACACAAAGCTACCTGGTGTCACTGGAGTGAACGGAGGGCTTGCTGGCCAGAGGGACCTCTTTTGGGCTCTTCCGAGTCTGTGTGGTAGACCCACACACAGGCAAAAAAGCCTGTAGATTGCAATGAGCCTTTTGTGCTTCCTCTCCTCATGTGAAAAGAATCAATGGCTTAACCGAGCTTCCAGCTTTCTCAAGCTGGGAGCTGCCGGAGGATGGGAGATAAGATGTAAGATCAGGCTGTGAAACACTGGAGAATGGTGCCTGAGGGAAAGGTTCTATCAGAAGCAGAAGGTGTGTCTCCACTGGGCACTAGAAGCCAGGTTCCTGCTTGGGCTGCCTGGGGAAGGGTCTCAGTCATGGATAGAGGAGACAGAGGCTAGAACTATCCAAGCTGCTGGAACTGCGCTTGTTGAAGCATTTGGGCACTGCCCACCTTATCAGGTGTACAACCATCAGTGGTAGCCCTTTGTTATCAGGATTCAAATCAAGGTTAGCCAAGTGGGATTTGGCCTTAAACAGAGGAGAAAATCGGAGCAAATCGGAGGCTCTGGCCCTGCTGTGATGGCTTACTTCTTTAGATCAAACCGTTCTCACTCTTACAGCATCTTGCCTGCCTGTAGGAAGGGACTATCTGCTCTTTGTTGGGTGAATCAATGGAGGAGTGCTCTTTCTTCTTCCAAAGTAAAAAAGGAGTCCCTCTCAGCAGAATGCTTTAATCCCAGGATTGATGTGGACGTGAAGGGTCTCAGAATCAGAAAAGCAGAAGTGTTTTGGGTAAAACGGGGCATGTAATACTGCTCACGTAGTTATTGTACTGTTAAAGCTGGTGGGGGTGTGGCCTGTGACTTGGTTTCTATTCCATGGGCTCAGTGGGGTGGGGCTTCTGACAGGACTGAGATCATGTTTTCTGTCTTTCCCAAATCTTGGCCTCACAATAGTCAATCAGATTTCTTAGTAGGGTAGCTCATTCAGAGAGAAGAAGCAAAGGGAGTTTTGATTGCCTCATTGTGGCAGCCAGACTCCAGCTTCTGTACTGAAAAGACTGGGGGACTACCTTCGTGGTTCTCAATTGCCCCCTCATCCCCAACCCCTGGGGCATTTGGTAATGTTTGCAGATGTTTTTGCTCATCACAACTAGGGAAAGATATTCTACTGGTAGGTAGAGACCAGAGAGACAGTGATATAGTCTATGATGTACAGGGCAGCCCCCAAAGACAAGGAATTATTTGTCCCCCCATGCTAATAGTACCAGGATTGAAAACCGCAGTAATTCAGTGCACCTGGGACAGCAGGCTGGGAGTTTGGCAAATGGAAATTGGGTGTGAGGTCTTTCCTACCGAGGCAGTGCCGTTGTGGATGGACACACTGTCTCGGCAGTTCCTGGAGTCTTGTGATGAGGTCATTCTGTTAGAAGATGGAGAGATCTGTGAAAAGGGCACCCACAAGGAGTTAATGGAAGAGAGGGGGCGCTATGCAAAGCTGATCCACAACCTCCGGGGACTGCAATTCAAGGTAAACTGCTCACCTGCCTGGTGAGTGGGATTAAAGAGCCCCACCTCATGGCTTCCCGCCTGGGAGAGGTCAGTAGTCTCACTTTCAGAAGGCATTTCATTTTATCTCCAGGATCCAGAGCACATTTACAATGTAGCCATGGTGGAGACCCTGAAGGAGAGCCCAGCTCAGAGAGATGAAGACGCTGGTACAGTCAGATGACAGTTCCCCCCTCTCACTGCCCCTGGATCCTGAGTGGACACAGACCTTTTCATTTATTTATTATACAATTTCTCATCCTAGTCTTGGCTTCACGAGATGAGAAAGATGAAGGAAAAGAACCTGAAATGGAAGAATTTGTGGACACAAAAGGTATTTACCACCTTTTCCCTTGGCTGGGTACCTGGAAGTACATGCTAGGCACCCACTATCCGCATAGAGGAGTGGAAAAACAGTGTTATCTCTCTGGGAAGCGAGGAGAGTGCTGTGTTGTAGTGTGAGCTCACACAGGGTAATGCCAGCTGTCAACTCAAATAAGTTGTGAAGCCCCTTGAGGGTTAAAACCCTCTACTGGGTTCTTTCTGAGGACATTCCCAGAGACAGTTGCCAACAAGGGAAATCCACCCATAGGAGGGCAGCACCTCTCCTAAGGGAAACCCACCTCATAGGAGGGCAGCACCTTCTCCCAGGTGGGATCCAGATGGAGTACAGGGGGAAGGAGAACATGCCCATTGCTCTATCCAGTCTTTCTGTTTTGGGGTCACCGTGAGTAAGAAATTGTCCCCCCTTTTAATTAATTAATATTATAATACAATTACATCATTTCCCACTTCTGTTTCCTTCTTCTAAAACCTCCCCTGCGCCCCCACACACTTGTTCTCTTTTGAATTCATGACCTCTTTTGCTTTACTTGTTGTTGTTGTGTATATTCTGTGTGTGTGTGTGTGAGTGTGTGTATTCTTAAATATAAAAATACAGTCTGCTCGATCCATATAATGTTGGCTTGTATGCATGTTTTCAGGCTGGCCATTTGGGATTGAATAACCCATTGGCATGTTCTTCCCTGGGGAAGACCATTCATTTCTCCTGCTCTTGGTATTCCTTAGTTGCCTGTGGTTCTTTGTGTAGGGTTGAGGCATCATGAGCTTTCCCCTTTCATGACAGCAGGTCCGTTGGTATCATCACTGTTCAGGTCATAAAACTGGACACTCTTAACCTCAGTTTCTTAATCTACAAAGAAGGGAAATGATAGAGACGTGCAAAGACTCTTCAGAAAGAGTCTTGCAAAGGTTAAATGGAAAACTGTGAGATTGCCGGCAAAGTGCCTGAAACATGACGACTTTTGGAAGTCAGGTCTAGATCATTTCCACATGCCACTCTGCTCTCCTCCTACCCGAGAGGTCAAAGCAGCACGTGGAAACGATGTAGAGGGCAATGTAGAGCATTGAGAAAAGGTAACAGAGCCACAGAAGGACCAAGGCTGGATCAGGTTACACATCCACTTGATAAGTTGTAAACCTTGCGTTGAGTGCCATGTCCTGAAACAGGGAAGAGACGCTCTGTTCCCAGGTTTTAACATATAGCCTGGTAGATGTCACCAGCAAATGAGTAGCTGTGGCAAACTGGGATAAAGGTAATGGGGAGTTGACATAGGAGCAACACATAGGTTGTGGAAGGCTCCACAAGAGGGGCAGTCTTTGCATTCCTAGGGATACCTAGGAGTTTCCTGGGGTAATGTGATGAGAAGATGAGTAGAGGGCTTAAAGGTGAGGTTACGAGAAAATTTGGGGGATGAAAGGAAGGAGAGATGAGAGTGAGACTGACCAGTGCCCCCTATCAAGGCTACCCTTTTTCCTTAGAGGGTTGCTATTCTTCCCTTGTCCCCGGGGCAGAAACTCTGGGCTTCAGCCTGTTTAGAGACAGGGATCACAATGGGGTTAGCTTCTTGCAAGAGTTCTAACCCTCATTAATATGTAGCATGACACACACACACACACACACACACACACACACACACACACACACACACTTTTGGCTAAGTGTGGTGGCACAGGCCTGTAACCCTAGAACAAGGGAGGCAGAGGCAAGAAGATCATGAGTCTGAGGTTTGCCTGGATGACCATAGCATATACTGAATCAAAGCAAGAAAAACGAATAGTCAAAGCGAAGCATACACAGCTGCACACTGAAGTCAACATTCATCTTTAAAGCTCTCTTCCTTTTATATATCAAGTGAAAGGCACATCTGGATTTCAGAATGTTAAAATAGGAAGAAGAAAGTCTTGAGTCTGTCACTGCTAATGCTGCTTGTGAGATATGCACGTTTAGAAAGACAACCTATTTGTATGGCCTGCAAGTCTCCCTGGGCCAAAGGGAATCACCAAGATACCTCTTGCAGACTTTGTTGGGGGGGAACTCCAGGCCACTCAGCATCTGACACCCTGCTGGGGGCAGGGTGGAGGGCGGGGAAGGAGGCTGCTGTTCCTCGTGTTGCTCACCACCCACCCTTCTCTGGACAAGGAAGTAGACTGAAACATCACTGGAGACAGGCCCTGTCTCCCAAGGTTAGCCGCTGGACTGAGAAGTGCCCGGCATGATGCTGAAGGGGCAGGACACACACTAAAGGCTGGGCAGCCTTCCTCAGCACCCTCTGCTGGAGTCTTTTCTTAAGCCCAGGAAAAGCCCAAAGGCTGCCAGTCACTCCCCTGGACTGTTGCCATTTGTGTCCTGGGTTGCTCTCATGTGCTGCCTTTCCCTCATTTTGCAGCCTGAGAAGAGAGAGTGGAACATCTCAAAGACATTTGCAGGCCCCCAGGCACAGCATGATGGGGCTTTGTCCATCAGGTATCTGTGAGGTAGAAAAGAGACCACGGACAAAGTTCCCCCCATCCACCTGTCCCTGTCACAGCAGCTCACACAGCCCAACTTGAACTCGGGAGCTCTCAATAGGTATAGGCACACTGTGTACTCCTCTGAGTCTTCTGCTTGACATTCAGTTCTGGGAGCTAGCACAGCCCTGGACTCCCAGGGCTAAGCATTTAGTGGACACCACAGAGACCTTAAAAGGTTCCGAGTCACGAGGCCCCCAGGGCAGTAAGGAGAATCAGATAATGTAAAATGATCAAGGTATATTATAACATTGAAAGCGTGTGGAAAATAGGCCATGCGCCTTATCAGCAGAGGGGAGGGCACAAAGGTGACATGCTGGCCTCACCTTGTGCCCCCCCCTCCCGCTGGCCACAAGGCTCATGACTTTCCTTGTGTTTGTCTCTGCAGCTCCAGTGCACCAGCTTATCCAGATTGAAAACCCCCAAGAAGGAATCGTGACCTGGAAAACATATCACACGTATATTAAAGCTTCTGGAGGTTTAGTATAAAACATCAGGTTTCTTGATTTAATTTGCATTTTAAAAATCTGTTTTTAAACTGTTGGGTTCGTGTTTTTATGATTCCGTCACCAATTACTCTTTTTATGCTTATGCTAGGGCTGCTTATCAGTGCTTTCATTTCCCCCTAAAACCTAAAGTCTGATAATACAGCCCTTTAAATGGAGCCATTTTTTATCTCCATTAAAGCTGCCAGGTTCTGTTTTATTAGAGCTGAGTGGGCAGCAGCCAGAAGCCATTGGTGGTTCTTAGCGACACACACACACACACACATATGCATGCACATACAAACTCACATACACATACACACATAAATGCACACACACTCACACACACATGCATACACACATACAAATGTGTACACACTCCCATACAGGCACACATTCATATACACACATTTACATGCATGTAAACACACACACACACATACTCACTCACACACACAAATTCACACACACTCCTATGCAGGTACACACACTTCCATACACACATTCCCATGCACTTCCACATGCTCTGCATGCATACACATACACTCACATACTCATACACTCACATAGTCAAACACTCACACATAGACTTATACACACACACACACACACACACACACACAAACATGCACATGGTCTGATTGTTGAGCATAGTAGCAATCAGCTCATTACACAAGAGACTATCTGCACGTACAAACTCTTCCAGCAAGACTAAGGATTTGAGTATTTATTTAGAGATGGAATCTAATGTTTAGCCCAGGCAAGCCTCAAACTTGTGATCTTCCTAACCAAACATTCCCAGATGTGGAACAACAGACTTGTCCCACCACACTGGACTCTTGACTTGCTTTTAGCAAATGCTGAATTGCTTTTGATGAGCATGGTAACGCATACCTGTGTCCTTACTAGCACATGAACATGATCTTTTCTCTGCAGCCTTTGACTATCCCGAATCCCAAGGATGGGGCTCAGGGTAGGACAACTGGCCACTGGCTCTCACATCTGCAACCCTGTTTCTCTGGCAGGGTACCTGGTCTCCTTCCTGGTTTTGTGTCTCTTCTTCCTGATGATGGGCAGCTCTGCTTTCAGCACCTGGTGGCTGGGGATCTGGTTAGACAGGGGCTCCCAGGTGAGTTTCCCTTGACAATGCTGAGTCTGTGTCTTGGAACAGAACTGAATAGAGGTTTTAAAATAGAGACACCTAGTGTCACCCTTTGCCCCCTTGCTTCTTTTGGAGACACTGAGGTAGGTTAGTTTCAATTCTTGAGATCCTTTCCTGTTTTTGTTTGTTTGTTTGTTTTAAATAAGCAAGGCACCTGAAAGTTTACACATACATCTTCATATTAAAAAGGGGGTTCTGAAAAATGATGGTTCTTATGTGTCCTATGTGACACGTGTCCTATGTAGTATCAGTTTGAACTTTCCTCTGAGGAAGGATAGGGACACTTTCCCAATTTGCCTTATCGAGGGGACCTGAAGTAGATGCAGCCTTTGGAAGTGTTCCAAGGCTGCCGGGGCGGGGCGGGGGGGGGGGCTTCCATTTTCCCCAGGGTTTCCATCTTAGCCAGGGCCCTTCCTGGGCAGCACCAATTCACTCCTCTCCCTCCAGCTTGCTGCAATCTTCCCCAGTTGCTAGCCATTGGTTTTAAAGCTTGTCCTGGAGCTCCAGGGAATGCTAAGTGTGGGGGTTGTGGTGCTTGCTCATTATCCAAGATTACATTGTGATAGCACCTTGTTGCTATGACATCAAAATAAGGCTTCGTGGGTGTGGGGGAGGGGAGGGGCTGTTGGGTACTGCTTCCTGAGGCTGTTCCCACATCATAGGGCACTGAGATGCCTGCTCTGTGCAGAGATCTGTTTTTCAAGTATGTGTATTCTTCCAAGTGTCTGCCCATGAAGATTTTGTCCATTCCTCAGAGGGCTTCAGATGTAGGGTCAAGTGGAGCCATCCCTTGGACTCTGGGCTTCCTCCACAGGCCACTGAACATGCAGCAACAGTGGCGAGTGGCATGCCCGTGTGATTACTCCTGACCCCGGATGCTGTGGGTACCACTGACAGCACTTCAAAGCCTGCTCTGCAAGCTGAGCCTTTCATCAACTAACCCTCCCCCACTGCCCCCAGGGATGCTTTCGCATCCCTCTGCAGGCGCTCATCCATCAGCAACCTCTGGTTTACATTTCCCCCATTACTGTAATCAGCAGAATGGCATTTAGAAGAAACATGTTTGTTTGCTCCCCAAAGGCATCCTTGACTTTTTAACACACAGCCCAGAGAAAAATGAAACTGTCAATTTCTCGGCAACAGGGGGAAGATGGCCTCTATCCAGAAATGCTGGTGATGTTGTGTCCCCTTGCTGGAAGGGATGAAGCCATATCGTTCGTTTCTTGAATCCTCTGAGAGCCCCTTGGGTTTGCTAGGCTTCCTCTTTCTTGCCAGGGACTGCAGAGCAGGGCAGCACCACCCCCCCAACACACACACAGTTGGCCTTTGGAGACAGCCCAGGGGAGAGGACTGAGAAACTGGACCAGCCTACATAGAGATCCCTGAATCTCACTCGATAGTGGCTGCTGCTAGGTAGCTTGGCAGGTGGGAGGGTGGTCCCCGATTCCCTGCCTTGTCTGGGTTGCCAAAGGAGGAGCCACGTCAGCTTCTTAGAATCCAGAGGTCCCATTTGCTTCAGGGTCTTCTTGGTCTAACATCACTGCAGGCCTCCCGAGGCACAGGTGGCTTCTGGGATAGCTGCCCTACATCTGTATTTTCTCCACCATCAGGTGGCCCTCTATGGAGGAGGCATGCAAAGCTCAGACAGCCCCTGAGGGACCTGATTTGATTTTACCTACATGGTGGGAATCTAAATTTTACTCTTTTAAAATGTGTTTGTTTCTATGCATGCATGTAGGCGCTTGTCCATGTGTGAATGTGTGAAGAATGAAGGCTGACTTTGAGTATCTTCCCTTACTCCTCTCTATCTTAATTTGTGAGGTAGGGTTTCTAGAGCTCATTGTTTTGTCGAGGTGGCCAGCCACTGAGCCCCAGTGATCTACCCATCTTCCCCCAAATTGTGATACTGGGGTTACAGGCCTGTGCCACCACCATGCCTTGCTTTTAGATGCCAGTTAGGGATCTGAACTCAGGTCCTCAGGCATGTGTGGCAAATACTTTGCCCACCGAGCCATCTCTCCAGTTCTCCCTGACTCATTTTTGATAGCCGTGTGCCTCCTTTTAGTTTCGTCCTTTCAGAAAGATTATCTGCAATAGGCTCCCTTCTCCCAATAGCATACGGATCTCGATACTTCTTTTTTGTTGCTGTTGTGTTGCAGGTCATCTGTGCATCCCAGAGCAATAAGACAGCCTGCAACATTGACCAGACCCTGCGAGACACCAAACACCACATGTACCAGTTGGTTTACATAGCAAGCATGGTGTCTGTGCTGACGTTTGGCATCATCAAAGGCTTTACCTTCACCAACACTACACTGATGGCGTCCTCTTCTCTCCACAACAGAGTGTTTAACAAGGTAGTAGCACAGAGGGCTGAAGGCCCACCGGATTGCTCAGTCCACAGGGCTAAGCAGGCCCTTGTGTGTCAAACATTGTGTGGGACTTTGGGGATGGGACAGCTCTCCTGGAGTCTGCCATCTAGTTTTCAAGGCGTCTTCCACTTGTTTGAGTACCATATAGGAAGGCCAGTTTCAGAGAGCGATAGGGATACCTCATGGACTCTTAGGCCGGAAGGATGGTGGGGAAGATGCTTCTAAGCGCCCCCAGCTAGTGAAAGCCTGGAAATGGGCTGCTGCTTTCCGGTGCTGCGGCAGTGTGCAGCAGCAGTTGGTTGCCAGGGCTCTTAACAGAGCACACAGGTATGCTCCATGCTTTGTGGAGTAGACAGACAAGTAGACTTGACATTTTTGTTTGCCTGGGGCTCAAAATCCCTCCCTCCTCTGAGAGTGTCAGGCTCCCCTATCCCAGGCGGCACCTGAGATTTGGAGAGGAAACCCTATACATAGGCAGGATATCTCCAGAATTCACTCATGGTGGCGGTCTAAGAATGGGGAGCACCACCCTCATTTTCGAAAGACCACCTGATCCCCTGGCCTGTGCTTTGGAAAAATAGGTCTGCCTCCCTTAACCCCCTGCCCCCTGCTCTCACCTTCCTGCCCTGCCAGAAGTTCACCGACCCCTGGCCGACTCAGTTCACTCTGCTTCTATCCTCAGATCATCAGGAGCCCAATGAGCTTCTTTGACACAACTCCCACAGGCCGGCTAATGAATCGTTTCTCTAAAGACATGGATGAGCTGGACGTGAGGCTGCCATTTCATGCTGAGAACTTTTTGCAGCAGTTTTTTATGGTGGTGTTTATTCTGGTGATAATGGCTGCTGTGTTTCCTATTGTCCTTGTGGTGCTGGCTGGCCTGGTTGTAATCTTCCTCATTCTTTTACGGTAGGACTATACACAACTTGAAAATGGCAAATACTCAACCAACACCCGGACCCCAAAACACAAATACACTGAGTTGGGGTGGGGAGAGAATAGGAATAAATATATTCCTCAGCTTGGAGGCAGGGGATGGTGAATACCTGCTTTCTTCTCTGATGGGAGAATCCTAGATTCTTGGCACTTGTTACATACCAGGTGCTATGGCAAGTACCTGGCATCCGTCTGGCTTTTTGGCCCCAGGGCAATGCTGGGAGGTGGGTAAGTTATTAGGAGGTTCAGGAAACTAGTAAGCAGGTTTGCCATCTGTCTGCTGATTCATTCCTAACCAGTGGGCTCTGAGGATGCCCATCTTCAGCCACTGTGAATTTTGAGAAACAGCTTTCACTGCAGCTAAAGATTAACATGTATGGAGATGTGAGGAAGGGGATGGGGACAGTTCTCGAATGTGTACATGCCCATCAGGAGAGACACTAGAAGCTGCAAGTGGGGGTGAGGGGCAGCGGGATTTCTCATCAGGCACTGTGGGGAGTACCGAGAGGGAACAAAGAGCTGTAAGTCTGAAAGGTTTGTGCCAGAATTCCAGCTTTGCCAGGAAGCTAGTTGGAGAACCCTGAAATGCTTCCTTCTCCCCTAAAGTTCTTAGTCATGAGAATGTGTGCTTGGCCTGCGTCAGAGGAGCAGGTGGGAGGAGGGATTAGGTCCTCCCCAGTTAAAGATACAATGGAGTGATAAACAAACTGGAGAGATTTGGAGTTTGGAAAAGGGCTGACGAGGGACAGGTGTGAATGGCCATAGTGAGAACAGGAAAGGGGGTTTGAGGGGCATTTACCAGGCAGTATCATTAGGATTTTACAAGGGGGAGACTTTCGGATATTAGGGAGATTGGTTCAACCAAGGGCAAACCAAGATGGTGGTCTGAGAGAAGCAGTTGAGCAGTCACAGCTCAGACTCCTGTGCCAAGTCTGAGGCAGTGATCATGGCAAATATGTGAGGGAGACTGTGGCTGGAGACTGACACAGTCATCCAGCAGGAGCAGGTGTGATCAGGGGGATTAAGACTAGTGTCCTGGGAGTCAGCAGAGCCAGCTCTCACTGCCATCTCTTAATATGACCGAGGAAAGCACACATTTTCAAACTCAATTGTTTATTGTGAAAGCCAATCAAACTTGAGGGATCTAGTGGATCCCTCAAGCCTCTATCCATTTGACCACTTTGGTTGCTGTCTCCTCTATTGCTATTGATTGACTTAGTAAAAGCTTAAAAGAAATCCATCCAACATACCCAATCCTTTGCTATAAAGACAAGAGAGACCAAAAAGGGACCCTAACCTAATTATCCATATGTTTACAATGAATTCACAGAGCTCTGAGCTACTGAGCTTTCCTCATTCTGTGGGTTAATTTTAGTTGAGAATCTGCAAGCTATCTGGAGGATAGCCAGCAAATGTGCATGCTCAAGGGCACAGGTCTCCTATTTTCAGGGCTCTTGGGACTTCCATGTATAGTGCAAGACAGTAAGGTGCAAGAGTTTTTGAATTCAGTTCCTGTGGTTATCATGTTTCTACCAAATTACCTTTGGAGGGCCATACACGGGCAACCAGGCCAGAGCCCTCTTTTTCTTACTCTGATTGGTTACTGTCATAGGGTTTTACTGCTGTGAATGGACACCATGACCAAGGCAACTCTTATAAGAACAACATTTAATTGGGGATGGTTTATAGGTTCAGAGGTCACTCCGTCATCATCAACATGGGGGCATGGCAGTATCCATGCAGGCATGGCACAGGAGAAGTTGAGAGTTCAAAATCTTGTTCCAAAGGCAAACAGGAGAAGACTGGCTTCCAGGCAGCTAGGAGGAGGGTCTCTAAGCCCACGCCCACAGTGACACACCTACTGCAACAAGGCCACACTCCCTAATAGTGCCGCTCCATGGGCCAAGCATATACAAACCATCAGAGTTAGCAAAAGCTGGTTGACTTGTGTTCAGGGGCTCCACTGTGCAAAATCTTTGGGTCTTTTAAAAGTCTAGAACAGTCTACAGCAATACATGTCATTCTTGCTCCAGGAAGCACTCCGGTCTGAAGGCAAATGAAGTAATGGTGTGCTCAGACTCCTCAGTTAACCCACCCCTAACACAGTCAGACAGGACATCCTGGAGAGGAATGGCAGGTTCCAGTTCTCACACTAACGCTGACTTAACTGCCACACGGAAGGTGTGGCTGGCCTGCCTGTGCTGATGGAGAGTTCTCCAAGACTATACTTTGTCACCTTCTTGGGCCCTCTCATTCCTCTCTCCCCCGCAGCATTTTCCATCGAGGAGTCCAGGAGCTCAAGCAGGTAGAGAATATCAGCCGGTCGCCTTGGTTCTCTCACATCACCTCCTGCATGCAGGGTCTGGGTGTCATCCATGCCTACGACAAAAAGGACGATTGCATCAGCAAGTGAGTGGATCAGCCCCTGTTCCAGGGTCTCCCCACCTCATGGCCCAGCCCAGATGGGAGATCCTATACTGCTTTGGAATTGAGAGGGGGGATGTTGGTAAAGGGCTGGCAGAATCAGAGAAAGATATATATGTCATTCATTTATTCTCTCTCTCTCTCTCTCTCTCTCTCTCTCTGTGTATGTGTATGTGTGAGAGAGAGAGAAAGAGAGAGAGAAAGGCAGAAACAGAGACAGAGACAGAGGGTGGAGGGAAGGGACAGGGAGAGGGGAGAAGAGAGAAGACACATTCATCATGCTGTAGGTGAGCCCAGGGCCTTGTGCAAGGCCAGGTAAGTACTTCACCATTGAGCTACCCTGCTCTGTATGACTTTATGTGTTTCATTTCTTGCTAAATGGGTTCAATCTAGGAAAATATCGAAAAACATATACAAAAATCACTTGTAGGCCTCAAATCCCAATCTTACTCATATTTTCGTGTACTCTTTATATGCATAATCATAAATTGAAAAATCCCCAAATCTGCAAAGCTCCCAAACCCAAATCTTTTGAATACTAGTTGCCGTACTGCAAAGGGAAAAATCTCACTCTTGACCTCATGTGGCAGACTGTAGCCAAGACACAGGTACAGTAAAAATATGCATGAAAATCATCTGCAGACACCTGCGCACAGTGGCACAAGCCTGTGGTCCAGCTACTAAGAAGGCTGAGGCAGGAGGATCTAGCCTTGGCTACAGAATGAGATCAAAGACAGTCTCTCTCTCTCTCTCTCTCTCTCTCTCTCTCTCTCTCAATATATATATCATGGTGAGGCCTTAATGAGACTTAGAGAGTTAAGAAAAAGATCTAGGGGTGCAGCCCAGCGTTAGGACATTGCTTAGCCTGTGCAAGGCCCTGCTTTGAATCCCCAGTGCTGCAAGATACAGTAAAGCAAGTGAATCAATCACCTGCGGGCTACCATATGTGGCACAGAAGAATCCCAAGCCAGTTCTGTGCATAGAGTTGTTCTTCATTGCCAAGCTATCTTATTCTCCATAGACAAACACTCCAGAATTAAAAACAAAAACATACAACTAGGGCTAGAGAGATGGCTTAAGAACAATGGCTGCTCTTCCAAGAGGACCCAGTCTTGATTCTGATTCCCAGTGCATGGTAACTTACAACCATCTGCAGCTGCAGTTCTAGAGGAGTGGATGCCCTCCTCCTATGGCCTCCACAGACCCTATGCATGCATGTGGCGGCAGACATAAAATCAGGCAAACATCCATACATATAGAAGAACTAAGTTAATTAATTATTTAAATTTAAAGAAACACTAGTTAGAAACACTTCTGGTCCTAAGTATTTCAGACAGGACACTTACATTTCTTCCCATTCTTTTATTTTTCAACCCACAAAGTTTTCTTTCCAAAGGTTATTTTGAATATGGCTTTCATAGCACTGAATATTCTTTCACAATAAACACATTTTAAAATATTTTATTAGTTCTTTGAATCTCATATAATATATTTTTGTTCAATCTCCCACCTCCCACATCTCCCGAAGCCCTCCCACACATGCATGCAGCTTATGTAGTTCAACAAGTCTTGGGGTAGGGCCTGGCTCTGACTGTAGTCACTCTACCAGAAGACACCTCACTTACTAAACCTCTTTCTCTCCTCGTAGCTACCAAATGCCAGTGTCTTCTCAGCTGGTGGTAGGGTTTCATGCCCACCTTCCTTCTTCTCCATGCTGTGATTCTGTCTGGCTTGAGCTTGGGCAGGTCCTGTGCACACAGCCACAACTGCCATGAGTTCATATGTGCAACTGCCTTCTTGTGTTCCGAAGACACTTTCTTTAATGCTATCCACCACTTTTGGCCTTAAAATCTTTCTACGATCTCTTCCATGAAGACCCCTGAGTTCTGTGTGGAAGGCTGTGATAAGTATGTCCCACGTGGGGCTGAGCACCCACATTCCCACAGTCCCCCATTTGCTGTACGTTGGCCATCTATAGCAAGGAGAAGCTTCACTGATGAGAGTTGAGAGGCACATTGATCTATGGGCATAGCAAATTACTCCTATACACATATCTGACTGTTGGGATAGAGTCTTGATGTGCAAGCCTCAGCCCGTATGTGATTTGCAGTCACACACATCCACCTTCCCAAGCTCATAAAAACTATCTTGTAAAGTCTACATTTATGTATCGATTTTTATGTGTGGGTAGGCCAGCTTCAGAAGACTAGATTTGTGAAGACCAGATTAGTGGAGTCATGTAGCTTCAGACTTCTAACATACCATAGAAAACGTGTAAGTTACAACTTCTGAGCGAGGTAGTGGACTAGAAGCTGCCGCTGCTGTGCGACCCCATGGAGAAAAAGGGTCAGAACAAGAACAGGTGTTCTCTATTACAACAGAAAAAGGAGAGAAGAACACCAGACACCCATGAAGTAGTGACAGGATCTCTGGAGAGTACAAAGGGAAGGATGGGGACCCTCGAAATGCAAACTACTACTACACAGCTCTGGTCACAGGACTTCCTAGTGGTGGCAGGGGAAAAGAAAATTGTCACTGGGATTGCAGCCCTCAATGGTTGGCTGCTGAATTAGGGGGATGGGCACAGGGGAGCCACTGTGGGAGGGAGATGAATGATAAGGACATGCACTGTCTTCACAGACGCCACGGTGAAATGTACTATGTTTGCTAACCTAAAAAAAAAAATCAGTTGTTCCATATGAAGAACTACAAATAAAATCAGAAGAGATCTCCAAACCAACAGGTATACAGATGTCACCACAGAAACGGAAGAGAGAAGATGATAATGCCTGACATTGTGACGCCGCAGGTCAGAATGCTGCTGATGACTCTGAAGATTTGAAAGTTTCATGCTGGTCTTTTACCTGTTTTCCTAAGTTTCCTAGGAAAAATAATGAACAACTTGACAAAGGACACAAACAAGCAGGTGACGTCAACCTGGGACATAGAGAGGACCATTAGAGGGGGAAAAAAAGAGAGAGAAATTGCCTGAGAAAATCAGCAATATGGGTGAAAAGGTTACTAATAAGAAAGAGAAATTCATCAAGAAAACAAAATTAGAAACCAAACAAGTGGTGAACAACAACAACCAAAGCATTGTAGAAAGGCTTACCAGCAAACATGACAAGGCAGGTAAGGGGCATCAGAGATGGAGGGCAAGGACAGGCAAATCCTGTACCTCAGATCACTAAAGAAATGAGCATGACCAGAACAGCCAAGAACCCTGGATGCTGTCAAAGGATCAAATTAAAAGACCTCCCCCGGGGCTGGTGAGATGGCTCAGTGGTTAAGAGCACCAACTACTCTTCCAGAGGTCATGAGTTCAAATCCCAGCAACCACATGGTGACTCACAACTATCCTTAATGAGATCTGATGCCCTCTCCTGGTGTGTCTGAGGATAGCTACAGTGTACTTACATATAATAATAAATAAATATTAAAAAAAAGACCTCCCCCATCTAGAAAGAAATAGACATTTTGACTCATGATAGAACCCAAACCCCAAAATGATATAACCGCAGAAGGACTTCACTGTGACATTATAAGACATCAAAATACAAAGCAAAGGAAGAACATTACAGCTTGTAAGAGGAAGATGCCAACACCTACAAAGGCCTAAACATCAGAAAAACATGAGATTTCTTGTCAGCAGCCCATGCTGGGAAAGCATGGGATGATGTATTTCCAGCCTCCAAAGCAAGCAACCTCTGACCAACATTGCTATGTCCAGGAAAGCTATCTTTTAAAATTGATCTGTCAGGACAAGCAGAAACCAAGGTATTTTGTGACAGAAGCCGACACTACAGAAGATGCTTAGGAGAATGGTACGGGCAGAGGAAGAGGAAAACCACTTTTAGCCATAATGGCAGAAGAATCAGCTGAGCACTTGTGCCTCAGACCTTAAGAGGCAGGAGCAGAGGCAGAGGCGGGCAGATCTCTGAGTTTGAGGCCAGCCTGCTCTACAGAATGAGTTAGAGCTACACAGAGAAACCCTGTCTCACCTCCAACCCAAAGAATTGGACTTAACTCTCATATCCGTTAAAGAAGGCTTCAGGTGAAAATTACTCAGAAGAGACACGGCAGGAGCCACATGTGAGTAAAAAGAGTTATGTCTCAAGAGGACATGGCAACTATAAATACAGGCTGTGATGGATGTGTTGTCAGATGTGGTTCATCTTGCCAATCTGATGGGGAGGCGTTTTCCCAACTAAGGTTCCTCTTCCTAGCTGGCTCTAGTTTGTGTCATGTTGACAAACAACAAAACCAAACCAAAAAGTCAAACCAACCAAACAAAAAGGCAAAATTCAGAACAACCAACCAGGACAGGGTCCATTGTTGTGATAATCCTGACTGCAGTGTCTTGGGAACTAATGTATGTCTAGCATGTGGAGCAATTTGATCTTAACACAATAAATGTATATTCTCCCTCAAGTCACACTTTAACAAGGGCCCACAGCACAGGGGACAGAGTCTCTTCACATTTGGAGCTACAACTACTTGGCTTTTCCTTCTCAAAGGCCTTGGGAAGGGAAAGTGATAGACCTCTATCAAAACTCTTTATTGCTAACCCCAGCAAGGAGACACAAGCTTTCTGCAAGTCCAACGGCAGAACTTCAGTTGCACAGACTGACCTAACTGCACAGGACCCTGGGGACGGCAGTCCTTCCGTGTTGAAGGGGAGTGAGAGCAGAGTCTGAAAAACCATTAGTATCTCTACCACAGACGCCTTCCCCTCCTCTGTCCTTTCCTGGAAAGATAACAGATGCTGGGCACGGCAGCTTGCTCCTGGAATCACAATACTTAGGATGCTGAGGCAGAGAGATTGTAAGTTTTGAGGCTAACCTGAGCTACATAACAATACCCTGCCTCCCAAGGAAAGAGGATAAGGGAGAGGAAGCAGAGGAGGCACCGGAGGATGAGGAGAGGAAGAAGAGGAGGAGGAAGACGTGAGGTTGGTGGAGAAGGGGCTAACTTAACGTTTTCATCTCTACTGAGGTCTCCTCAGACAAAAGCCTCTACTGAGGACTTTGCAGCTTGCCTTACATTTAGTCAGCAGTTAGTCCTGTTACTCATTTGTTTGGTTCTTTTTTCCCCTTTCTTTTCCTTTACCTTTCTTTTTTTCCTTCCCTTCCCTCCCTTTCCTTCCTTCTTCTCTCCCCTCCCTCTCTCCTTCCCTCCCTCCCTTCCTTTTTGTTTTTGTTTTAAATAGATACGGGGATTCTCTGTGTAGCCCTGGCTGTCCTGGAGCTCACTCTTGAAGACCAAACTGGCCTCAAACTCAGAGATCTGCCCACCACTGTCTCCCGAGCGCTGGGATTAAAGGTGTGCAGCACCACTGCCCATCTGTTTGTTTCTTGATGCTATTTGTCTAGAGTCCTGCATCACACAGACACTTCTGGTGTACTGATCATGAAGAATGTCCATAGAGCCATTCGACTCTTTGCCCTCTAACAAACAAAACAGACAGACACGGACACTTGTTTCCCCATAGTTTCTCCTCTAAGAAGAGGCTCCCATCGCCAGCTTAGCCTCAAGTGACTGACAGGGGTCTCTGTCCTTGTAACACTTGCCTTTGGGAGAGCTCCAGCTTCTGATGTATTTTGCACTTTCCCCCACGCTACTAGAAAGACTGTGGTATTTGGGAAAGTAGTCGGACTAAGGCCTGGTATAAACAAAACAAAACACAAACAAACAGTAATTAGAATGGAAACAAAATAGGTGTGATGGTGTGTGGGAGCCATGTGTCTTAGGGATTTACACTCGAAAAGGCATTTCTTTTCTTCCCCAAATTCCCACCAATTGTCCCCACAAGTGCCTTCCCACTGGGTCAAGGGCCCTTTAGTGGGCCAAGGAATGAGATGTCTCTCATAGCTCACCTAAAACTTCAGTCCCTGATATTTTCTGCCCCGAGGCTCTGCATGGCAAGCAGGCTGTGTGCATGCGGTGTGTGAGCGCATGCGTACTTGCGAATACTGGGACTAAGAAACTTGTTTGTAATTAGGAAGCATTCTGTTTTTGCTTTTAAACACCTATCTTTTCTCTGAGCCCAGTTCTCTGAAGCTTCCACAGGGGGAACTAGGGAAAGGATCTGGAAGGAGCATTGCCAGGTGACCACCCACACGCCAGCCATTCTCCCCTTTCTACTGCTCTTTCCTGTTGACCCATCTCCCTACACAGATGCAAGATGTCACAGCGAAGGCTCACCGCTGCATTGCTGTTTGCAGTGAATTTTCTGAATTTTCTGGATCGCTTTGCTGGGCAGCACCCCACTGCATTCCGTGGCTGCGGCAGCCTCTTTGCACCCTGTCACAGAGGCAGCTTGAACGCCACGTTCACTCAGTACCTGCCCCTGAACTGAAGGAACTATCAGCATGCACCCTGTTTCTGTCTGGGGAACGAGTGGGAGTCGGTGCCTCAGGATTGGGTCTCATCTTGGATCCACTGGCTATGCCATTTTTCTGTGATTCTGTCCAATTCAAAGCCATGGGATCCAGGGACATGTAATAGGGATAAAATATCAGTTTCTTGTCATTGAAAAGATCCTCCCCCCTCCCTCCACAGCTTTTAAAGCAGTGATTTGGTTGGTTGGTTGGTTGATTGGTTGGTTGGTTGGTTGGTTGGTTGGTTGGTTTTGAAATGGGATCTTGCTGTGCAGTCCAGGCTAGCCTTGGGCTTCTGGTCCTTCTGCCTTACCCTCCCAAGTGCTGGGATCACAGGTGTGTGCCCCTCTGCCAGGATCGAATGATAATTTTGATCTTGGTAAAGGGAAGTGGTGGTGGTGGGGGTGAAAGCCCTTCCTTGTTAATCTACTACCACCACCATTGGCTACCCCTCTCTTTAACATCAGAGGAGCCATTTATATATTCTCAAGGCCTGTGAAGCTATGAGGTGAGGTTTTCTGCAGTTTTGTTCTTAGCTGTGGCTCTGGGAGAGATAGAGAAGGCCCTCTTAGCACCCTTGTCGACTGACCCATGAAATCTCTCCAAATGTGTACAAATCAAAGACATTTGTGGCAGCAGCAGGGGCTGGGTATATGTGCTCATAACATATGTAACATAACATGTAACAGTCACCATGTGGGAAGGTATTCTGTTAGGAGCTCCAGTTTCCTGTCAACAGTTGCAGAAACCCAGCTCTTACTTCCTCTGATTTTTTTTAAACTTTAGGTTTAAGACACTCAACGATGAAAACTCCAGCCACCTCCTGTACTTCAACTGCGCTCTCAGGTGGTTTGCTCTCAGAATGGACATCCTCATGAACATCGTTACCTTTGTTGTGGCCTTGCTGGTGACCCTGAGTTTTTCTTCAATCAGCGCCTCATCCAAAGGCTTGTCATTGTCTTACATCATCCAGGTAACTGCTGGTGCGTGGCTGAGCCTGGCCTATGGTGTTTAGATGGACTCAACAGGAGACTCAAAAAGAGACAGAGCTTTGACCACACACATCGTTGACATTTAGGGCAGTCGGGTGGGACTCAGGCACAGATGGATCTTGACTCTTGGCTTTGTGTTCTTCTGTGATGGCTTCCACATCATTGTGCAGTGGGCGACAAACTGTCTTTGAGATCTGTAGAAAGAGGAAGGAGCTGATGGGTTACATTTCTTCCCTTTACAGCCCATCGAAAGCCCAGGTTTTATGGATTGACTTGGGTATCCAATAACTATTACTAGTTTGGTAGGAGTGGAATGATTGATTTGGGCCAAGATGTGGAGCCACAGTCCACATCACCCCCAAATCACACAGCTGCTTCATAGTGGGACCAAGAATAGCTTCTAACTGGCTCTTGGCTGCTTGGGTTTTAATAATAATGCAAGAGGTGAGGACACATCATTCCCCTGTCCTTCAGGAACAATAAATGACTCCCTTCTCTGCTCTCAATGACACCAAGATGTTTCTGCAATTCTCACTTTGCAGATGAGAAAACTGAGAGCTTGGGCCATGATTTAGGCCAAGGTTGGTTCTTGAATTTTGTCCCTGGGAATGTGCTTCCAGTGTCCTGACTGGGAACTTTCTCCATTTAGTCCCTTTTCTCTGTGCTCTGGAATTTCAGGACAGATTGTTTTTTGTAATGTGGTCTCTCTCTCTCTCTTTTTTTTTTAAAGATTTATTTATTTTATTTATATGAGTACAGTGCAGCTGTCTTCAGACACACACAAGAAGAGTGCATTGAATCCCATTACAGATGGTTGTGAGCTACCATGTGGTTGCTAGGAATTGAACACAGGACCTCTGGGAGAGCAGTCAGTGCTCTTAACCACTGAGCCATCTTTCCAGCCCTGAATGTGGGTCTTTTAAAACATACTCTACTTAATATAGTAGAGTATATAAGTAAATAGTTTATTTATATATTTATTACTTTTATAAAAAGATGTATTTATTATATATACAATGTTCTGCCTGCATGTGTGCCTGCACACCAGAGGAGGGCATCAGATCTCGTTATAGATGGTTATGAGTCACGATGTGGTTGCTGGGAATTGAACTCAGGACCTCTGGAAGAGTAACCAGTGCTCTTAACTTCTGAGCCATCTCTCCAAACCAGGCTTATTTATTTGTTCACTTTATTTTTGCTGCAAGGTCTCGTTATGCAGGCCAAGCTTGAGTGTTTCCTGCCTCGGCTTCCCCATGCTGGGATCATAGGTGTGCTCCACTGTGATCCTCCATGTCCCACAATGCCAGACTCTGGTCTTTTCTGATGAAAGTCAGATCTTTTCTCAATTCAGAAAATGCTCTTCCTTTTTATTTTATTTTATTTTTTTAATGTCATGTGTATTGCTTGCACGTATGTTTGTGGACCTCATGCAGTGCAGTACCTACAAAGGCCAGAAGAGGACATTGGAGCTCAAGAATTAGAGTTAATGGGTGGCTGTGAGCCAACATGTGGGTGCTGGGAACCAAACCCAGGTCCTCTGCAAGGGCAGCCAGAGCTCTAAAGTGCTGAGCCATCTCCTGGGCCTTCTGCTTTGTGTTCTGGGAATTTCCCTCAGCTTTGTGTTTCAGCCATTTTTTTTTAATGTTCAGTGTGAATCAAGTTTTCACATACTCTCGTTCTCTTTTTCAGTCATTAAAGACTCATTTTTAAATGGCTGAAATATATTCTTATTTTTTCTAAGAATATTAATACAAATTATCACCCCCTCCCCAACAAAAAAAAAAAACCAAACCAAAACAAAACCCTTTTCTCTCTTCTTTGTTTGTATCTGTTTTCTCCAGGGTCAGTTTTTTTTGTCTTGTTTATCCAGTTTCTTGCTCTTTCCTCCTCGTGGTTGGTTTATCTATATCTCTTGGCTCATCTGTACTTAAGGATAGGAGAATGCTTTGGCTTTTCATGGTGTGCCTTCATGGCTCCCCTCCTGGAATATTCTCTAACTCTGTAGGTGCTGGGGCTGAGAATGTAGACATTTGCTTCCCTTTCCCAAAGCAGAAATGGGGCTATAGGCACTAAACACCAGAACTGAAGTGTTTGGTTTTGTCCCCCCCCCCCCAGAGTAGTATTCTTAGAGCCCCATAAATATTCCTCAGTTTATTAGCTCAATTTCTTTACGGAAGGATGCATGTGTACATACACACATGCTCTTGTGCATGCACTTAGGGGAAACATGTATATTTGAGGTTGGAAAGAAAATGAATGAGAAAAGGCACAATGGGTCCATAGAAGCAGTTGTTTCTAGACAGACCATCGCCAGTCTGCTTCTTGTGGCCCCCTTCTCACATGGGAGCCTTTTTGCTTCCATTTTAGCAAAGGCTGTCACCTGATGCTGTCTGGCAGAAATATATGACTTTTATGCACTGGAATCTCCCCATCTCCTGGATGTGGAAGGTCTTCTTTTTGAAAATACCAGCAGTATCATTTTAGTAGTGTGTTTGCGTGGAGGCTATAGAGAGTGTATAAACAGATGACATGACTAGCCCATGGTATAGTTAAGGGGACGGTTTTTATTGCAGATAAGAGAGACATGAGGTGGAAGAAGTTTAGGGGAGGGGAGGAGGTAGGAAGGGCTGGAAGACTAGGATTGACTTTGAAATGTGCCAACAGGGACATGATTCTGAGGGAGCCTGGATGCCAGCATGGGCTGTGGTGTGCTAATAGGTACCACAGGTACCTTGTGTCTCTTCTGCTGGAGTTGAGGGAACTGGTTCAGTTTGGTAGATGTGCAACCAGCTTCACAAGTTCCTGAGGAATGCTAGTCCTTATCTAATCACCAGAAACCCTCCTGTAATCCAGGTTGGGGTCATTTCTGCATATTTGGACTGCCTTCTGGGGTTTGGGGAACTGGAGCTTCCTTTTTACCTAACAGAGATATCCTCCGTGCCCTGGAGTAAGAAAATGAAGGTTCTTTGGGTAACCAGTTTCCCCCCTTGGTAGTGGATGTCTGCATCATTGCCTCTTAAATATCAAGCAGATGAAAGGTTTGCCTTAACTGGTCTAAAACCAGCTTTCTCCAACTAAGGACACACTTTTGGGCAATATTAACAGCTTTTTAGGAGAAGGTTGCCAAACACCCCTGCAGGGCCAGAGAAGAATATGCGTGCTCTGAGGTGTGTTAGCACTTGCTCTCAGCTGGCAGTGGGCCCTTTTGACATCAGTCCTGTCCGGGGAACACAGAATCAAAGTGGCGAAGCTTCACCGGAGAATAGAGGAACCCCTCCTAGAGGAATGAGGAATTGGTGTGCAATGCCAGAGGGAAAGGAAAAGAGTGCTACTTGATGTTACAGGTGCAGTGCTGAACCTGAGCTTACTTGGGTCTTCATTCGAGCCAAGGTGGGAGTTCTAGACCTGGGTGGGCTGCTAGGCACTTAGGCGCTGGTTCTCTCTCGTCTTTAGTAGAATTTATCTGTGGCCCTTCTTGGAAGCACTGTGCATTCTCAATCTGATCAGCTGTTATGAGGCAGGGGGTGTGCTTTTGGCCATAGTATTGCAATCAACCATCTGGGTGCATTCTGTCCACCAGGCCATGGGTTCTAGCACACAGTTCAAAGAAGATCTTGCCCCTAGGTAGGGGAATGGGGGCAACATCACCCAGGTTGAGGTCTACTGCTCCAAAAGAAAATGGGAAGATCTGGGCTAACTAAACAGGGAAGGTGGCAAGGGGCCTCTTGAGAGCTCTCCAAGGTCCTGGAGGGGCCCCACCCCCCATCTTATTCTTCCCACCCTTGTCTGGCTGCACTGCTCCCAGTTGCTTGCCAGAACTTTCTTAGGTTATGTTTAAGCATGATTCCTCTTCACACTCAAGTCTCAGCCATCTGTAGATTTGGGTATCAGGAGGATGATGGAGTGGTGGTGCCAGGTGTTGTAAGACTCTGATGAGCCTTAGCTACTGAGCACCCCCCACCCCCACCCCAGTGAACCACACAGAGCTGGAGATCAATGTAAAAGCAAGAGGAGTTTATTATTCCAGTGCACTGGGGCTGTCCTGCACCCAAAAGAGAGGCGACCTTGGACAGCTCATTTGGCCAGTTTTTATACAGTTTTCAGGGACAGAATAGAGCAACAGCCACTGGGCACAATATGATTGGTGGAACAGTGTGACTTTTAAACTGATTGGTCCTTAGGGAATGAGGTAGCAAGGACTTCCCTTGTCTGTAGGTGGCCAATGGTCAGTCCGCCCAATGGTCTTTCTGAGGAATATGTCCGGCCTTTCCCTTTCCGGAAGGTAGGGGTGTCTTCATGCTCTGGGCTTCCCTTATCTGCAGGTGGCTTCCTGAGGAATGTAATTAGCCTTTCCCTTCTGGGAAGGCAGGGTTGCTTACATGCTCCATCCATTGACTTCTCTCTCCTGGGAAAGGAGGGGCCTAGGCTATTCTGAGGTCTGGTGGAATTTTCCAACAGTCTTTAGCTAGTTGCCCTCTTCATTGTCACAGATCCCATTCCCTAAGATACCAAGGGACAACTGTGAAGATCCCAGTTTCCTTGCCTTGGGGTGGTGCACCTGAATAGTCTCGAAGAAGTTCCTTCCCTAGACTGGTCTCAGTGGTTTACAGTGCTCAACTCTCATGAGCACGGCTCAGTAGCCTTCTCTTCCCGCCTTTCTCCTACCTGCTCCTGTACTCTGCAGGCTAACAGTCTGCAGCCATTTTTGCAGCTTCTGCAACAAACCCCGTGAGCTTGGTGGGTTACAAGAGGGACTTATTCTCTCACAGTGTCAGAAGTAGACACAGTGCTTGTTGTCAAGGCCACCTTTCTCCTTAGGGCTCCAGGGAATGATCACATTTTGATCAGCTTTTGGAGGTTGAGCATTTCCAGAGGTTGGAATGGCACTGGTCTAACTTCTGCTTCTGTCTTCTTTTCCTCTTGTCTTATGGATCTTTCCTTTGTCTTTTATTAGGGCACTGGTAGGAACCAACTAGGTATGCAGGGTGCTTAACCTCAGCTGCAAAGGAGCTCTCCGAGGTCCTGGATCAGCAGGAGCAGCAGGAGCAGCCCTTTCACACAGCCAAATGGGCTAACTAACATTCCTGGGTTCAAGAGATTTGGGGTACAGATATATCCTTTGAAGTGGGGGGAAAGGCATACTACCACCTGTTCCAGTTTTGACTTGCACTTGGAAATCGGGAGTTAGATTCTGGGGGATCGTGGCTTAACGGGGGTTATCTTGGCAAATCATTTCCCGTAGTCTGTACCCCGATTTTTTTACATCCAGAGCAGGTGTGTGCAGTGGTCCTTTGGCTTCTGTTGGAGGTTTTTAGCTGTCTTTCAGTCCCAGATGTGGTGGGTTAAGGTGCGGGAGCCCGGTGCAGGGCCCCCACCAGGTGGCAGCCAGGAGCCAAGCCCTCGCAATTGAGCTCTCAGCGGGAATCTCCTCTGAGGGAGATGGGACTGGCTCACAGGAGTGATCAAGGTGGTGGGATGATTCTCACCATCTGGAGTGAGAGAGAAAATGTAAATACCATTTGTTTTTAAATACAAAGGAAGTGTTTAAGCTTGAAACATCCCAACTGGAAATGTGGCCTTCTGTGTTCCTGGCTGGGACTGCCAGCCTCTTTTGCATGTTGCTGGAGCCCAGCAGTAATTTGAAGTGGAAGGCTCCCCAGAAAGGTGCAACAGCAGGGACTGAGGGAGGAAAAGGGACCCCCAGTAACTATCTACCTGTTTCTTCCCAACAGCTCAGTGGACTGCTTCAAGTGTGTGTGCGAACAGGAACGGAGACCCAAGCCAAGTTCACCTCCGCAGAGCTCCTAAGGGAGTACATTTTGGTAAGAAATGAGGGAACAGAGGGAACCTGGCATGTCTTGATGTTTCTCTAAAGATTTATCTAAATTCTGTGTGAGTGTGAGTGTGTGTGTGTGTACATGTGTGTGTGTACATACATGCCTGTGGAAGACAGACATGTTGGGAGCTGGCGTTATAGGTGGCTGTGAGTCACCCAGTGTGGGTGCTGGGAATCAAATTCTGGTTCTCTGAAAGAGCAGTGCATGCTCCTAACCACTGAGCTATCTATCCAGCCCCCCAGTTTGCTCTTTTCCTCTTTTTTTTAGTTTGTGAATGGGATCCTTTTAGTAACTGGACTCTGATCTGTCAGCCATCCACTTAAAACCTGCATTCACAATCCAAACCCAAATTCCGTGGCTTGCTTTGGTTTCTGAAAATTAATATTTGATTAAAGTTAAAAATAGCAAAAGAAGGGCAGTGGTGGCACATGCCTTTAGTCCCAGTACTTGGGAGGCAGAGGCAGGTGGATTTCTGAGTTTGAAGCCAGCCAGGTCTACAGAGTGAGTTCCAGGACAGCCAGGACTATATGGAGAAACCCTGTCTCAAAAAAACAAGAAAAAAAAATAGCAAAAGAAGATCACTTCACTTCCTCTCCTTCTCCTCCTCCTCCTCCTCTTCCTTTTGTTTTTTGAGACAGAGTTTCTGTGACTGTCTTCAGACACACCAGAAGAGGGCAGGTTGTGAGCCACCATGTGATGGTTGGGAATTGAACTCAGATCCTCTGGAAGAGCAGTCAGTGCTCTTAACCGCTGAGCTGTCTCTCCAGACCAGCTGGTTCGCTTTTAAAATGCCTCCATGATTTGCCTAACACACAGATCTTCCTGGTGTGTAGAAGTCTCACTGTGAATGTAGAGGGGCTTGAAATCCCTATGACTGGTTCCTATATGAGCAGAAAGTGTTTGAATTAAAATCACATTTAAACTAATTATTCAAGTATACATTTTAAATTAGAATCTCAAGCACAAATTCATAAATACTATAAACATTTAGGGCATAAAATAAGCAGATTCCATAAACTAAAGACATGGCTAGTGCAGAATTGGTTTCTTTAAAAAATATGTTTATGTAACTCTTCTAGGGGTTAAAATGCTCCCTTAGAAGGCAAATCTTTACTCAGCTAATTGAGGTTACTTATTGACTAGAGACTTGGGCTGGCCAGAAACCCTGATGGGGCACTGGGGGACTCCTCATTGTTGGGAGAGCCATCATAAAGTGAGACAAAGGGCTGGTCTCCTAATGGAGCTCACTTTGTATTCATTAGATTGTGAGGTTTTAGAGATACTTATGAAGAGAAAGGAGCTCAATGTTTTGTCTGGTTTTCTATTTTTTTTTCTGCTGAACTTGGCCTTCTGCATTCTTTGTCGCCTTCCTGTTCTTAGCACCATGATGACTTTTGTATACACAGAAATTAGAATGAATTCTGCACATCTCTAGGTTCATCCTGGATTTGTCCTACAGCTTCACAGTCATTGTGCTGATGACTAGCCCAGGCCTTAAGGCCCAGTGAGAAGCGCCTTTTGCTTTCCCCCTGCATTATCCATCCTTCATTAGGTCCAAGTGTACGTGACTTTTCTTTTTATTCCTGGAGTTATTCAAGGTTGTTGTGGCTTCCAGGACTTTACAATTCCCCATTTCCTCTGTCTGGAAGGTTCTGGATAGAAATCCAGGAAGCTGTCATCCTTTCTGTATTGTAGGCCTCAGTTCTAGTATCGTATCCTCAGAGATGCCTTCATCAACCCTTAAATAATTTCATTCTGCTTGTTGCCACCTACCATATAAGCCACTTTTTATGTTTTATTACAATACTCTTCTTGATGTTGTTGTTTTGGAGTTTTTTTTTGGGGGGGGGCAGCATTTCTCTGTGTAGCCCCGGCTGTCCGAGAACTCACCTTGTAGACCTCGTTGGCCTCAACCTTACAAAGACCCCATTATCTCTGCCTCCCAAGTGCTGGGATTAAAGGTGTGCACCACCATGCCCAGCCCACAATACTCTCTTGTATTACCTAATGTACTCCCCTTGAGATGTGGACTGCTTTTTTTGTGAGGTATTCCTCATGTACCCCGTGTTGTCCTGTAACTCTCAGTCCTCCTGCATCAGCTTCCTGAATGTTATAATTATGGGTGTTTAGCACTACGTTGAGCAGACGTCACGTTTCTTGAGTACAGGGTTATGGGTCTCATTTACCACTGCAGGCACCGGCACTGACAGCTGTGGAGTTAGTGATTTAAGTCAGTGGAGACCAGTGGCTAGCAAGTTGGTCAATGGTTCTACTTCTGCTTTTCAGACCTGTGTTCCTGAACACACTCACTCCTTCAAAGTGGGGACCTGTCCCAAAGACTGGCCGAGCCGTGGGGAGATAATTTTCAAGGACTATCGGATGAGATACAGAGACAACACCCCCCTCGTTCTCGACGGGTTGAACCTGAACATCCAAAGCGGGCAGACAGTTGGGATTGTGGGAAGAACGGGCTCTGGTGAGGACACACTCTGCATTTGTTTCTTTGGGGTTGTTTGTTTGAACTTGCTCTCCATGTGCCGGTTAAGCCACAGCAGAGCGATGTGCTGGATTGTTATTTTCCCCCAAACCTCTTTACTGTAACTTAGGGTTTCAGGCTGAACGGATGTGGAGAGTTGGAAGCAAACATACAGTAGCTTTTGGATTAATTAAATGAGAATAATTGTGGAGAGATGAGGCCCAGAAGATGAGTTGTGTGCTAAAGGCCTCTGCTGGAACCGGCAGGTTAATGGTGTTAGGGCAGCCTGGTCCCCCAGCGTGAGCGATGTCTGCCTTGCAGAGTCATCCACACGGAGCCAGTTTCATTGCATTAAAAAATCCCCTTAATTAAATGCTTGGACATGATGGCGGCAAAAGCTGGTGTCGGATTCATTATTCTTGCTCTTATTGTCCCCAGGAAAATCATCACTGGGCATGGCCCTGTTTCGTCTGGTGGAACCAGCCTCTGGTACCATCTTCATTGACGAGGTAGATATCTGCACTGTGGGTCTGGAAGACCTCCGGACCAAGCTGACCATGATCCCCCAGGATCCTGTCCTGTTTGTAGGTACAGTAAGGTAGCTGTTTTCAATCATCGTGCATTCCTGTTTGGAGACGGTGACATTGAGCCAACCAGTAGTTGAGAAATTGCTGGGCCAGGGCTGTTCTTGGCAGTCTTAGCCCAGGGAACTGGGCTGCTGGCGTCTGGTTTCTAGTAAAGCTTTGGAAGGAGCTGGGGAATAGTGTCCTGAGCCTTGCTGGTATTTCAGGAGCTATATTATTAAACCATTTTATCATTATTAATATAACATCATCATTATATCATTACATTATTAGCACCAACGTATAATTAGTAGTGATATTAATCGTTTTAATAATGTTAGTAATACTATTATTCGTGATTTTATTACACATAGAGTGCGCAGATAGCACAGTTGGCCCAAACAGCCCTATTTTATGCCTGTGCTCCAGCATTACACCAGGCTTAGCAATGACCATGCTCAAAAGTCCCCCACAGTGCACGGTGGATTAAGTGGTTCCCTGGCCTGTGTGTGCTTTTGGCAAGTGCATCAATTCATTCCCACTACAGGACAGAAGCTGATCAAGTATAAGGAGATGAAGGATGCAACTTACACAGCCTCAGGATCTGGTGTCTAAGCACAGGGGGATGCGAGTGTCTGAGCTGGTCCAGGGAAATGGAAACGCCCTCTTATTGGGCACTGGATGATGTAGGGAGACTGTGCCTATTTAAAGCTGATCACATGAGTGATGCATCTCAAAACACTCAATTCACATCCTCAGTGGGGCCTGTGATCTGGAGCCATGCTTCTTGATGCTGAGACTGAAAGGGATGCTGGTTTCTTTCTTTTGTCCTTTCTTTGCCAAGAACTGCTTTGCTCTACACTGATGCAGTGGACCCTGGTGTGGTTGTGTTTGCTCTGCCTCCTCGTGGGGGTTTTCACTCCTGCCTGTCTCCAAGGACTCTGCTCCACCACAGAGTTGTAGGTCCTTGGTCTTGGGGCCTGGCCTGAACAGGCTCTTCTCATCCCACCTCTTCTTGTCTCCCAACAGGCTACAGGGAAGGTTCTCAACTTTTATAGCTTCTGGGAGCCACTTTGGGCTTCAAGATATCACGTCTCCTTCCGGTCCTCTCACCTTCCTGTTCTCCATTGTATCCTCCTTGAGGATCCAGCTTGCTTTCCTTTGGTTCATTGCAGGTACAACTTGGATCCCTTGGGGAGTCACACCGACGAGACACTCTGGCACGTTTTAGAAAGAACGTTCATGAGAGACACAGTAAGTCTCGGGGCTGTCCAGCATGTGTCCACTCCCAAGACCGCCACCCCACATACCTGTTCCTGGCCAGGTTTACTTGCAGGAGTGACATACATCAGCGAAGTTTAAGCCTTCCTTGCTCCTGATTATTAAAACCCACCACAGTACTATTTGTCAGCTCTGTGGCTGATTCAGTGCACAGCTCTACATACATCATCTCCCTTGGTCGTCTGCATAGCCCTTGGAGGCTGGTGCTCTTATCCTTCATTTTTGAGTTGACAAAGTTAAAGCTTAAAGGAGTTATGTGTCCATGCCAGTGAGTAGCAGGATGGAGACTCAAACCCAGGTCCATCCGGGTCCAGAGTCATGGAGGGCCTGATGATTCGGCCTATGGCCTCACTGACTTTATCAGAACAGATGAGCTGAAGAATGATGAATGGGTCTAGCTTGTTCTGGGATTGCAAATGTGGCTGGCTGGTTTGAGTTCTAGGACATAATACCTTGTCCAGTTAAGCGGTGAGGTCAGTGGCCCCTGGGTGCCAAGGCAAACATCTCCCAGAGCCACTTTGGTCTATTGTTATGGATAGACAGACTTTGTCTCAGCCTTCTGGAAAACTCTGCCATCCCCTCTGTGCTTTATTCTTGAAAAGTTGCAACTCTGCAGGCCATTTCCATTTGCTTAAATGTTCCCTAGAAGTATATAGGTGATTTGTCCTTTATGGTGAGTCATAGTAGCTTTACATTATTAACATCTCCCTGGATCTCCCTGCTGCTTGTTTGCAGTATTGAAATGATTGCTATTTTGTACTTTTCTTTCCCATTGTAAAATAAAGCAAGCTGATGAATGCAAGAGGAGGAGGGCAGGGGCAATCAATAAGATGATACAGGAAGATTTTATAGATCACCAGGAGAAATGTGTCATTTTCTATGTTTTATAGATAATGAAACTCCCAGAGAAATTACAGGCAGAAGTCACAGAAAACGGGGAAAACTTCTCAGTAGGGGAACGCCAGCTGCTTTGTATGGCCCGGGCACTTCTCCGCAATTCAAAAGTAAGGAAACAGCTTGGAAAATGGATTGGTCAAATTTTGGATATTCCCTGCAGTGCTGCTCAATCCGGGAGGCAGAGACACAAGTTTGTCTTTCAGCAAAGACAGAGCACTGCAGTAATTTAAGAACCAATCGCTTTCTGTTAAGACAACGTTGTGAGGGGTAAAAATTGAGAAATAACAGCCATTCCCTAGAGCAGCACCTTCCTTATCCGGGCTTCACCTTGGGAGGTCTCGATAACGCATTCTCTCCACTCTTAGGAGGCTTGAATTTGAAAAATATGCTCTCAACCTTTTCCCTTTGTCCCTGAATAATTCTGAATCCTTAGGCACAGTACTTAGGACACCGAGAAAGCCACCAGAATACTAGCATATAAGATTTGAAATTTTTTATATATACTTTCTTGAGTGACTTAACCAGTCTTACTTACTGATTCTAAGAAAGAAAATTCCATCTCTCTCTCTCTCTCTCTCTCTCAACAAATCCCATTTTATGGGGGCTGGAGAGAGGGTCCAGTGGCTAAGAATGTTTCTTGCCCTTCCAGAGGAACTGGGTTAAATTCCCAGTATTCACATCATATGGCTTACAACACCTATAACTCCAGCTCCAGGGTGTTTGATTCCCTCTTCTGGACTCTGTCTGCACTTGTATGTCTGTGTGAATGGACCCACACATAGACACATACATGTACACATAACAATTGAGAGAAAGAAAGAAATCCTATTAGCCAGGCATTCATAATGGTGAATTCACTCACTGTGAAGTAGCTCTGTGGCTTCGTGTAAGACTTGGACCCTTCACATGTGAGGAAATTAGATAAGTTGGCGATGTTAAGTCCAATGAGGGGTTGAGGTTAAACCTTCAAACTGTAAAATCCAAACAACACTTTGGCAAGCAGAACAATGCTCCTCTCAACTCCAAAATGGTATCCTTGTCATGTACCCCGAACTTGTATGAGAACATTAAAGATCTTGAAATAGGAGAATTGTCTTGGTTCTGGCAGGTCTAGTGTTTAGCATATTCCTATGTGTCTATATGAGAAGCAAGCAGTAGAGTCAAAGAGAGCTGCAGATGTGGTGGCAGGAAAGGTCTTGGGCTGAGGAATGCAGGCAGCCTGCAGATGCTGGAAAAGGTAGAAGGGCTGCTTCCTCAGTCTCTATTGCAGGATTTCCGAGTTCTTAGATCCAAGGCTATACATTTTCCTCTTTGCACAGCTTTGTCTTATACAATGCTTCTTTCTTAACAGATCATTCTCCTTGATGAAGCTACTGCCTCCATGGATTCCAAGACAGACACCCTTGTTCAGAGCACCATAAAGGAGGCCTTCAAAGGCTGCACAGTATTGACCATTGCTCATCGTCTAAACACGGTTCTCAACTGTGACCTTGTCCTGGTCATGGAAAATGGGAAGGTGCAGGAAGTTCTGGTTGGCATCCCCTCCTCAAAGGCTTTCCCCGTTAGGGCTGTGTGTTGTATATAGTTTATCTCCCTGAAAACTTCAGCTCTTCTCTGATTTTCAGGTGATTGAGTTTGACAAGCCTGAAGTCCTTGCTGAGAAGCCTGACTCTGCATTTGCGATGTTACTAGCTGCAGAAGTTGGACTGTAAATGTCCCATGGATGATTTGAGAGGAGGCAATGGATGTGTGAGAATACAAGCCCAAAGGTGGAGTCAAGCGGCCCTGGTCACACACACCCCCTTCCCACCCATGGAGCACAGGGTGAGCTGGGGCTGAGATGTGTCCCTTGCTCTTCTGGTCACCTCTCTTGGCAGACTCAGGGTTGGTTCTGGATGGTGAAGTGTGCAGACAAAGCTGGTGGGTTGGAAGCTGCCTCTTACTTCTGAAAACCCTAAGGGTCCCTCATGTGTCCTCACCAATATTATATAATGTCCAACAATGGGAACATTCTAACTTTCTGTCCAAAAGCAGTAAAAACAAATGAGATGGGAAAATGCCCAAGGCTGGAGATGACAGCTTTCCTTGATTTTGTTACCAGACAAGAGAGAAGGGTTTTCTTTCTGTTTAATTTCATTCCACTCTTAGCTAACTATGTGGCAAACAGTAACCACACAGATCTACAGCATGAAAGACTGATGATAGTGTTTGGCATGAGATTTTTTTTCAAAGAAATCATATTGTATGTTGCAATTGATCTGTTAAAATAACCAGAAAGCAAAACACTGGGGTTTCTGAATAAATGACATTTTTATATCTTCTTTATCAGTCATTAAAATGCAATAAGAAACCAAATGACCCTGAAATGTTGCTTTGCAATTATTTTACTGACGTTGTCTCTCTTTGAACGATGCCTTCTAACAGACTTCCCACTGCCATCTCCCTTGGCTCAGTAATGAATCTATACAATTGTTCACCAGCCTCAAGGTCTTTTATGAGGATCAGAGGAAAGACCTACCCTGTAGCCCCAGTGTGAGTCCTGCTAACTCAGAGTGATATTTGCTATTCCTTGGATTGAGGGCCCTCTTTTTATTTCTGGTGAGGACAACAGGTTCTTGTGATGTCCCCTGTACTTTTTTCCAGCCCCAGCCCACACCTCATGTACAGTATGCAGCAGTGTGGTCAATAAAGCTCCTTCCCAGCCTTGGTCACACACTATCCAGCATCCAGAACTTAGGACCATTCAAGAGACACAGCAGTCCTGCCTTTCAAGTTCACCAGCATGATAGAAGATTTATCTAGGAATTTCCATCAGACAGTCTGGGATGGTTTTACTGGTTATCAACTTGACAAGGCCTAGATTTATGTAGGAGCTAAGCCTTGGGGGTGCCTGGGAGGGAGATTCTACATTTCCCCTGCATAGAGTGGAAAGACCCACTCTAAATGCAGATGCCAACATTTCATGGGTCTTGGGGGTCTGGACTGAATGAAAAGGAGAGAGGTAGTTGAGCTCCAGCTTTCATCTGTGTCTACTTCCTCACTGAAGACACACTGTGTGACCAGCTGCCTCATGTTCTTGCTGCCATGCTTTCTCCACCACAATGAATGGCATCCATTTAAACTATAAGCCAGAAGTAAATTCTTGACTCTTTGAGTTGCTCTGTCAAGTATTCTATTCGCAGCAATGAGAAAAGGAACTAATACAGAGAATTAGAACCTAAAAGCGGTACTGCTTCAGCAATAGGCCTGACCCTGTCATTTACGGGGTTTTGGAACTGGCTTGAGGGAGGAATGTGGAAGAATTTGGGCTAGAGACATCCTGGAATGCAATAAGCAGGGTTTGATGGGACATCCCAATGGGAATGTGGAAGACCAGACTGCCAACAGGGAGGAGCACAGTAGAGGCCTAGCATTTAGAAGTTCAAAGGCGAACTGGGCTAGAGGCAAAGACAAATTAAGTCCCTGTATCCTATGCGTTCCATGAGAACTCAGGTGAGGCTGTGTCGGGAAGGAATGGACTAATTTGTTTAATGGAAGGAATTTTAAGAAAAGGTGGCATTCAGGCTGTGGCATGGTTACTATTCACTACCCTCATCCACTTCTACAGTGAGAAAGAGCAACAAAAATGGAGTCGAAAGACATGAAAAATGTGCTGGTTATAGGTGGGGAAAGGAGTGACCTCAAACTGGGAGACAAGGCAGCTGTAATTCTTAAGGAAATTGCACTAGTAAACAGAAATATGTGCTCTGCATGGAGACACTATAAAAAGAAAAGAAAAGATGACAGACAGATAGACAGACAGATGTGAAAACAAAATTCATTTGAAAGGAGAGCGCATGAATTGAAAATGGGGTTTCCTGCTCAAAAACAACTGCCTAGGGAAGTATTTCTCTAGGACCAGCACCCAGAGGCCACTTCAGCTGTGTCCCAATGGGACCAGGCTACATCTTGAGCTGTCGGCAGAACTTGGAATATTGTTCACCTGATATGGGTTTTCCAACATAGCTGAAAGCCAGGGAGGAAACACAAGGAGGAACACTGCTCATTAACTTGTCCTCTGTCTTGCTTTCTGTAGCATTCTCCTAGAGCCAGGCCATCTGCTTAGGGAAGGCGCTGCTCATAGTGGGTTGGAGCATCCCCACATCAATCATCAGTTGATAGAAGTCCTCACAGGCACTGCCTCTTGCCAGTCTGACCAAGGCAATTCCATAACTGAAGTTCCCCTTTTCTAGGTGTCTCTAAGTCATGTTGAGTTGACAATATAGACTAATCAGCACAACCATTATATGGTTCAGAGCTAAGAGCTATGTTTAGAATAAAGAGATTGCCTTAAATCTCTGAAGAGTTGGACTTTGAACTTTTTAAAGCAGTGTTGTAATTGTCAAAAGTCATGGGGACGTTTGAAGTTGAAATGAATGCATTCTGCATAATGAAATGATGGTGAGCCTATTGGGGCCAGGAATCAGAGTTTCAGCTGACAGGATAGATTTATGATTGTTAATATCATCAGCTTGACAGTGGGGGTTTCCAAATTGAGTTAATTTAGATGGAAAAACCCTAAATGTAGGGGGCACCAACCCATAGGTTGGGATCCAGAACTGAACACAAAGGAAACATGCTGTTGTGAGCTTTAGTTCACTATCTCTCTGGCTTCTCTAACTCTGCTTTCTGCTTCCATGTGTTCCCCACTCTAATGTACCATATCCCTTCTTAAGTTACTTCCTGTCAAGGTATTTTGGTCACAACAATGAGAAAAGTAACACCCTATCCAACAGCTACTGTGGCAGAAAATTGGCTGGTAGGGTTCACCTCCCCCCAGCCATTCTGCATCTGATGTCTGGACAGGCCTCAGGCTAGACTAGAGGGGTCAGTGCAGTTGGGCTCAGGAGGAGGTCTTAGTCAAGTCTGTTAAAGCCCTTGATAGGCATTTCCATAGAATCCTGCTATCAGTACATAGGGCACCCTCAAAAGGATGTGGGTGAATTTCTTCCAGTGAGGTGATTTCTTCCATGGACAGCTTCATGACAGCTGTGGCCCTCCTGCGAAGGGACACTCATATCATCAAACTTAGAGCCACTGGGCTTAGGACAGGTTGCATAGCTTCTTGATTGATACCCAGTTAATTCTTTGACATGACAGTCTGTCTGGGCTATCCCTGGTGGCTGTGGGGAACCCACGCAGTCATAACTGGCATGTTATATGGATGAAGAATGCTTGATTTTCCTCTCCAAGTCAGTCTGACAAGGAGCCCATGACTTCAAGGAAGGCTTTTATCAGGGTCCAGGGTAGCTGCTCCCTCAGACATTGTAAGCAATGACTCACGCCCCGTGGCTCCTGTCTGCCCATGCTCTTCCTGTTGTGCTGGCAGGAGAGAATTCTGATATTGATCCTGATGTTTGCTGAGCCTCTGCAGTGTGCCAGACACCATGACAAGCAGTTTTTTATGAATCACTTCACCTAATCCTTACCTCACCCCTCGAAATGCAAGCTGAGGCTTCCTGAGGAGAAGAGTTTAGCTCCAGGCACCCAAGAAAGAGAGAACAGAGGTAGCAATTGAATCCTGGCCAATCTGATTCCAGGGGCTTTGCTCCTAAACCCTCTTGCCCATTCTTCTGGCCTGCTCAGGGACAGTGACAATTGTCAGGATCACACAGGGTCAGGGAGTAACTCCTGGAAATGTGGTTGTTGGCATACAGAATATAGGATGGTTTCCATGAAAGCCCGTGACCTTCACCACTTACTCTCACTGAAATGTCACCCAGGGTCAGACTATGTTGGGTAGTCCGTGGTCTTCAAAGTAGGTGTGCTTTACTGAGTCCTTACCATGTCTTTTAGGGATGTCTACCTGCCATGGTCTGAAGTTAATGCCCCTTGAAACCTAATCAGAAGAACAATATCATTAAGAGCTTTGGCTTATAGGGAGATTAGCTAATGAGGGCAGAGACCTCATGTGTGGGATTAGTTTCTGTACAAGAAAGATTTGAGAGAGTTGGCTCACCATTTTAACCGTGGCAGACACATGAGAGTCAACATCCATGATGTAAAAAGCCCCATCTGGTACTACTTCTCCAGAACTATGAACACTCAATTTCTGCTGTTTATAAATTATCAAGTCTATTGTGCTTTGTTATTGCAGCATAAGCAGTACTGGTATTATCTTACTGATGGGGAAACCGAGGAACTGATAGAGTCACTAACATTACCCCACTGTTAGAATTTGAATACCAAGCAAGCTGACCCTCAAACCTGTTTTATTAATGACTTTTCTTATCGCTGTTTCAAAATACATGGCAGAGATAGTTTAAAGGGTGGAAAGTCTTATTTTAGCTCAAAGTCTCTCATTGTGTGGAGGGCACAGTGAAACATCTTAGTTGACCTCACAGCAGGCCAGGGAGCAGAGAGCAAGAGAGCAAAGGAAGTGAATAGCCAGGGATAATATATCCCCAGAGACCAGTCCTAGAGACCTACTTCCTGTGGCTTTGTCCCTGCTTTCTGAGGTCCTAAAATCTTCCAAAATACTTTCACTGTCCGAGAGGACCAAGAGTTCAAACCATGAGCCTATGGAGACATCACTTATCCACACTGTGGCATCTGCTCTGTTAAATTCCATTCAATACTGCTGGCAACTTGAGACCTTCAGCTGACACAAAACAGTGTTCAGAGGTGAAAAGCTCACATATTGATCAGACTTGGTTATGCTGCCGTAACAAATGACCCCATATCCTGATGGCTTATTTCTTGTTCGTGTGACAAGTCTACTAAAGGTCAGAGATGTTTGTCCTTTATCTTCTTTACTGTTGGCAGTCAGGCTGACAGAGCAGACTCTGCCTGGAATATCGTCAGTGTTCTGGCAGAGGACAGGTAGGTGTGATAGTCAGGAACAAGATGTGTCACTTCAGCCACATTTCATGGTCAACCCAAATCACGTGACCACTCTCAAGCCACTCCAATGTATGGCACATGCTCCATCTGCAGGACCTTGGGTCACAGAAGCCCAGATTGTTCCTGCAGGAGGATGTACATCCAGTGGGTCTTCTTTGGAGTTGCAGTCAACGTTCCAAACAGTATCGCAACCTACCTCAGCCTAGGTTTGGGTCTTGGTTCTGCTATGATGTGACAGTACCTCCGGGCGACCATTCTCTGAGCTGAAGAAAAGGGTTTGGCCAGGTGGTCATATCTTTTCAGTCTTGACTTTTAACTTAGGAGAAATGAGGACAATTTCTAGAGCACTAACAGAATTTAGAGATTCAGAGGGCTCATTGTCTGCCCCCCACCATAATCCATGGTTTTTTTTCAAATGTTTAGTGTATAAAGTTGAACAAAGTTGAGCCAAGTTCTTTGCATTCTCTTGGCATCTACTTGGATGCTCATTAAGAGATAAGAAGGTCTGTGAAATCTTATTCTCCTTTATCTTGGTATTTCAGCTTTAGAATGCTGAAACATATAATGCTTCATCTGCCTACTGGGTCATGAATTAAAACCTCCGGAATATCCTCAATGGATGCCAACAGAGAATGGAGGAAGCCACTTACATTGTCGTCATAAATTAGTAACAAATCACTCCTGATGTGGTTTGTAGTCAGCTGTATCCCATGTTTGAGGATAGTTGGAATATAACAGGGATCCAAAGTGGCAGCCACAGGGTCACCACAGCTGGTCACATTTTATAGAAATAAAGATTTATTGGAAAGCATCCAAACTTGTTTTTAGATACAGTCTCTCCAACATTCTAATGGTGGAGTTGGGTCCCTGTACCACAAGTAGGACCTCTAAGTCAAAACATTTACCTCTTCGGCTTTTTCTGAAGTGAGTTCATTGACTTCCAGCTTGAGCATATGAGAAGAAAATACCAAGTTTTGGGGGAGGCCATGGAAGGCTAGCCCTCCCTCATCCAGTCTTCTTGGGCTTTCTGAAGCTGCTACATGATCTCAAATTTCTGAATGTGGAGCAATAAGAGAGGTTCTTGTTTATGACATTGACAAGCTGATCATCAATTGCACAGTCACCCTCCCTCCAGCCTTGTTATTAAAAGAAACTCAAGCAATCTCAGGTTAGACTTCATGCAGCTCCAAGAAGGTCCCTCCTTGGACTTTGCTGAGTGTGACCAAAGGAAAAGAGACCCATAGCTCCCCTGTAGTTAAATCTGGCTTCTTCCAACTTAGAGGTGGCCTAAAGGGGTATCATTTTAACATCAATTCATAGCTCACCCCCAGTCTTCATGCCACCCATTCCCTGCTCTGCCATCCCCATTGCCCCTGGTCAGAGAGACCGATCTCAGATTTTCTCCTGTTCAAGTGAACACAGTTCTGAAGTTGGCCCAGGATCATTGCTAAAACTGTGAGCTGTTCTTTGCTAGGAGTTGGAATCACATGGGCCAGTACAGCATGATTTAAAATGAATTGAAAAATGCAAGAAGTCAGCTTTGGGTCAGAGGGACGATCAAAGAAATCACTTTTCTTTTGGCTCTGTGTGGAAGGTCACCTCTGGGTGATGCTAAATGGAACACTAAGATCTTCAAATAAATGCTGTTCCACAGAGCGGTCCTGCATGATGTCACTGTGTGCATGCTCACGGCTCCTGATGAAGAGCTCTGGTGGGAACAGCATGAAGGGCCAAGCCAAAGCAGCTCCTGCCATCTTAACACGAGATGTGGACAGGTTGGTCTTGACCCTATGCCCCATGGACATCTAGATCTTTCAGCTTCCTTCATCTTGCTAGAAGCATGCCCACAGATTTCTTGAATAGTCTGTAAGTTGTGCTTGTGAAACATGTAGCAGTCATTTTAGGTATGCAGCTCAGCACCAATATGCTTGTTTTGTTGTGCAGACATGTTCAGGGCCTTTCAATCTTCCCATACTGAAACCCTGACCCCCCTCCCCCCAGTCAATGTTCCCTTCAGGCTGTGTTTTGAAGGCTGGTACCCAGCGTCATGTTCAAATTTAATCCCATAATGTCATTTCAAGAGGCAGGCCCTTTAGAGGTGACCAGGCTAGGAAGACTCTGCTCTTTGATAGATTACCACAAGGTTTTCTATCAACAAGGAAACCTCTAATAGATCTGCCCCTTGATTCTGACCTTTCTGACTGAATTATGAACTTATTAAACATTTATTCTTTATAAATTGCCCATTTTCTGGCATTTAGCTATCTCCATAGGAAACAGAAATACTTGGCTGTTCTGTACTTCTTGTCCCTATGAACTTGAAGTCTAGTTGCTCAGGTAAGCAGAATCATACAATGTCTGTCCTTTTGCACCTGGCTTATTTCAGTCAGCAGAGTATCTTTAAGGTTCACTTAGCTGTGCTGGCATCAGAATTTCCTCTCTTTCCCAGGCTATCCTGACCAGAGATCAGTGAAGCCATGATTTTGAATTGTGTTTCTCTGATGACTAGCAGCAATATACATTGTCCCTCTCCCAATCCCCCAGGTCTATTGACTTTCCATTTCTTTTAAAGTGGAATTGCATGCAACACTTTAGAAGGAACATTCACTTGGTGATAATTCAAATACAAACTATAATTATTAGCTGGCAAAGCACCTGGGAGGCCTATGATTAAGGGTTTTTTTTCTTTTTTTTCTTTTTTTGTTTTTGTTTTTGTTTTGTTTTGTTTTGTTTTGTTTTGAGACAGGGTTTCTCTATATAGCTCTAGCTGTCCTGGAACTCCCTCTGTAGACCAAGCTTACCTCGAACTCAGAAATCTGCCTGCCTCTGCCTCTCAAGTGCTGGGATTAAGAGCATGCGCCACCACGGCCTGGCTCATGATTAAGTTTTTTAACCAGCTCCTGACCACCAGGTATGCTGGTGCAGGCCTGTAATCCCAGCACTCAGGAAGCTGAGGAAGGGGGACCATGAGTTTGGGACTATCCCAGGATATAGAACGATACCAAGCCTCCACAAGGAAAAACAAAAGAGAAAGCCTAAACAAACCTCAAACTAACCAACACAAAACAACAACCACATGGGGAGGGACCCATGATTCTTCTTTTCCTTTGAGGAGATGGTATGCCAGTCCCACTTTTCTTAGTTGGGAGATGGTTCTCTAACCTGGAAACTGTCCCAAATTCATTCAAAGACTGGTAGGGAGAAGGAGGATCCTAGCTTCCAGTTTACTGTTGGTACCACACATCTCTGTCTCAGACTGCTCACTAGAAGGGAGAAACCAAACCAAACCAAACCAAACCAAACCAAACCAAACCAACAAAACAAAAACAATTCTTCTTTCTAGGCAACCTATCATATAAAATAAATGACTTTCAGGTGTCAGTGCACATATAGCAATTTGCCAGAGGATGGTTGAAGCTTGACGGTGAACTCATTGGTTCATTTATGTCAAGCATTCATTATTCATTCACTCATGTAGTATTGTGCTTGATCATTTGCTTTTCTGATCCTGCCTCTTGCCTTCATTTTCAAAAGGAGGCCTGAGACTAGAGACGTAACTCAGTGGCAGAGGGCTTGCCTAGGGTGAATGAGGTCCTGTGTTTGATTCCTAGCACTCTAAACAATCAGAACAGTGAAGGACAGAAGGAAGGCACAATCTGGAAAGGATCCTTGTAAGTGATGAGGGCTGGGAAAGCCTGTGCCTGGTTGAGAGAGGCATTGGAGAAGATCCGGGAGCCTGATGGAGAGACATCAGAATTGCACTTGCCAGTCTTTAATGGTGCATGCCAGCCCTGTGGAGCAAGACACTCTTGACTTGCTTGTGGTAGAAAGACAGGAGAGCCAAATCTCCTCTGGGGCATGCAACCATTTAAATGGTTTCCTGCTTTGATCTGCAATGACCGAATCAAAGATCATCTGCATAGCAGGATCGCTGGGAAACAACAGGCCGCTCTCACTGAGAGTGCATTTGGCTTGGCAACCAAATGGATTATTTGAAGTGGTCATAATAGCATTGTGATCCTCATTAAATTCCTCGGCTTCCTCTGATGTAGGATTGTAGAGCCAAGTGTCCTCGTTCTGGGCAAAGACAGCATATCTCTGTCTAGACTGATGAACTGGAGCCTGGGAAGCAGGGCATGGAGGGAGCAGAAGGCATGGACTTTATGATTCCAGCAAACACTGTGAGTGGCCCCTCTGTTCCACTCCTCCAGTGTAGTGTGCTTCAGTGCACTCCTGCTCCCTACAGTTGGGAACATTCAATTCTTCCCAGGAGCCTGATAGATTGCCCAAAGCCACGGGGAGGCAGCAGTCCTAAACACTCCAGTTCCTGCAGAGCACCTCCAGCAGACTGGTTTGGCTTCTGAGTTTGGGGATAATTGTGAAGTATGATTTCCACTTTAGACTCCTCTGTGGGTTCAGGCTAATTGGCCCTGGAATACTTCACTGAAACTATTTTCTTTCTAGAATTTTCACCTTCCTCTTCCTTGTCTTTCAATGCCCTGATCTAATACCTCCTTGATAAATTATGAACATATTAATATCAAATGTATTTCTGGGAACTCTGACCTGTCATGGGGCGAGGGGTGTCAAAGAAATCTGAGCTCCAATTCACACCCACCATTTCCAAGTTTGTAGGACCTTGGAGATGATCACTGTCACCCTCAGGCTTAAGGTTGGGTTGCTGACACTACCAACTTTCCCCAGAGTGGGCCTGGGATCTAAACCAGGCCAATTAGAATGTCATATCTCTGTGGCACCATGAAAAGTTTGGGTTGGACATATGACCCAAGCTGTGCTATCTGTCAAAAACAGACCTTAGCTGGCACTAAGTAGGGGAGATGAATTATCCCTTTTGGATAGTGGAAAAATTAGACTTTTAGAAGCTTTAAGATTCTAGATGCCACTTTTAATGTCACAGGGACACAACCTGCCTAAAGATGAGGCCAACACAGAAGAAATCATAGTGGAGAAAGCCAGAATGTGTTACTTGGTACCTTGGGGTTCCATCCTCTTTTGAAAGATAGTACCTTTCTTATTGGTGGTTGTGTTAGCTTTTCATCAATACAACAAAATGCCAGAGGCAATCGATTAACGAAGAGAACATTGTTTACTTTGGCTTATAACCTTGGAGCTTCCAGTTCATGACTGTTTGGCTCTGTTGCTTTGGGCTGCTGGCACAGCAATAGCAGGTCATGGCTGGGGATGTATAACAGAGCAAAATTGTTCACTTAATGGTTTGGAAGAAACAACAACAATAAAAGGTAGACAGAAAGAAATCACAGACCCACAGGATCCTTCAAGGCACCTCCTTAATGACCTAAAGACCTACTTTTGAGGTAGCTCTACTCTCAATATTGTATCTAATCCTTTTATATACGAGTCCCTTGAACATACTCAAGATCCATCTTGTGGATTTGCTGCTGTTGGTCTGCCTCAGGATGCTAACTTATGGTGACCTCAGAGCTTGCTGGCCCCATCCCCAAATACAAATCCCATTACAGTGCCCGATCATATTATTTTGCACTCTGAATGGGGAAAAGGCCCCTCACTGGATGTCCAGGCCAGCTCATGGGGCCAGTGTGGGAGCTAAGTGCAGTTTCAGATTCAGCCTTCTGATTATCCTAGGAACATTGCTTAGGCTGTTGGAGTGTTCCTAAAGTGTTGCCATTATCTGACACTGTATTCAGAATCTTATTCAGATCCCCTCATTGGTTCTCAGAGCAGTGCAGTGAGTGTGTGGACTTCGCTGATGGGTGAGGTGGTTGTGCTGCCATCTGAAGTCCCTTTCAAGATTCCTGTCTTTGCTCACCTATTGGATGAGTCATTGTGCTCTGTGCATAAAATGTATGGGCTCACACAAAGAGCACTTATTTCTCAGTAGATGGCGCTATTTTGGGTGGTGGTAGAAACTTTAGGAGGTAGGGTATAGCTGGAGGAAGGGGTATGCCCTTGAAGATGTAGCTGGTCCCTGGTCTCATCTTCTCTGCTTCTTGGACACTGAGAGGTGACTGAGTCTGCTCCTCTGTATCCTTCACTCTGTGATGCTTATGTGGTCCAGACACAATAGAGTTTGCTATGATGAACTGAACCAACTGAAACAATGAGCTGAAATCAATCTGCCCACATAGTATGTATGCCAGGCGTTTTTATCACTACAACACAAAAGTAACTCACACACTTACCCTGTATAAAAGCCTATTTGCCTTTTAGACATATGCTGGCTTATAGGCAGCACCATGTAGGAAGAAGAACCTATATCAGACACTAGGCCTGGTTTGTCTTGATCTTAGATGTCCAGCCTCTGGACCCTGAACAATAAATTTCTATTTTTCATGAATTATTTACTTTATTACAGGTGGCACAAATAGACTCAGTAACTCAGCTCGGGAGCTCACATTTTTTAAAAATACTATGGAATATTTTCAGGGCTTTTACTTCTATACTCTCCTCCCATGCCACAACAATTTCCTGAATTTGGATTATAGTCCTTCACTTATGTTTAAAAATGTAACCAATAAAAATAAAATAAGTTGCTCTTAGCCAACATTTCCTAGCCAGCAATCACTCATAAAGCAACAAAAGCTTGGAAGTGAAAGGAATTTTGAAAGTGTGTGGCTACACACACTCTACCACATCTTTTGACTACATGACAGACAGCATTTAAGAGGAGAGACATTTGTATAGAAGGAGGTTGAACAGCTTGAGGTCTTGAGTCTTAGTCTTCTCATACCTCTTATTCTACATTTCTGGCCAGTATTAATCTGAATTCATTCATATTCTCCATTTTTCTCTCTCTTACTCTCTTCATTTCCCTCTCTCTCCTTCCCATCTCCACTCATTTATACCTTCCCACCTGAAAATGACTTTCCTGTGGATTAATAGGTACTGAAGATCCATGGGAGTAGCTATAGTCACCTCTGATAGAGGCCAGCTTGTAATAATTAATTTTAATTATTAACTTATCTGGCTCCAGAATCACCTAGAAGAACCTCTATGTGTGTCTCCCCGGGCATTTTTATAGAGGGAAGACCCACTCTGAATGTGAGCAGCAGTACCCCATGTCCTGTGGGCTAATACGGAATAAGAGGGAAAAGAGAAAGCTAGTCTAGAACTTCCCCCTCCCACCTGCTTCCTGGCCTACCTTGCTGTGAGCTTCTATGCCCTGCCACTGCCTCCCCACCATGGTGGACTGAATCTTCTGAGCCAAAATAAGCTGTTACCACCCAGCAGTAACGTTAAAGAGAGGGTTATTCTGGAAAATGGAGTTAGAAGGAAAAGCAACAGTAAGAGAAAGTTTGGGAGAATATAGAGTGGCCAAAGTTATACCTGTCCGCGTGGAAGGTTTAAAAAACTTAGACGGGAGTCGTGACTGTTCAGCCATCTTGATTTTAATGCCCTAATCGTTACAAGCCTACAGAGAGAATAGATGAGGTAAACCCTTCCCACAAGTTCGTCAGCATGCCGGCCCAATCAGCGACTTCTTTTTGTCTCTGTAGAGGTGGGACTTCCGATGTAACTGGAACCAAGAGTGAGGTGTGGCAAACAGCAGGAGGTGGGCAGAGAGGTGTGGTTATGAGAGGCAAGCCTCAAGGCAGGAGGGTTACAATAAGTCCTTCCCATTGGAGCAGTGTTATCATGCACTTTGGTTATAGTGACAGAAAGTAAATAACGCACAACTCACACAGAAATGTCAAAAGGACTTTTAAGTTTTCTTGACATTTTAAGAACAGAAAGCCAAGGAGGGGGGCAAGAGCATGATCCAGAGATCAACATCTCCAGGGACCAATAAGGGCTCCTACAGCAGAGCGCACAGGACTACTGTCTTCTTCTGCCTTTCATAGGTTGGTAGACTCTATGAGAGATTTGAGTGTTGTATTCCATTAAGTCAGACAGACAGGCAGCTGTAGTGTACTACCCCCTATTGTTAGCAAGCAGAATCATAGAGATAATAGACAAGGTGAATGGGTAAGAAGAGGTTAGAGAGAGATTCTATGTATGTGAAGCTCCATGCACTGTAGTTAGTGAGGAGAGAAATTAGCAGAAGCATCGAGAAGCCAGGGATTGCTCTCTCTCTTTCTGAAAAGTGAACCACGTGGGTGGACAGGCATCTCCTGAGTCATTCTGTAGCACGCATAGAATCAATGAAAGCAGTAGCATTGAAATTCATTGCATTCATAGGTCCAAGCAGAAGCAGATCAAATTCACTTCCAAAAAAAAAAATGAGTCCAAGCTAGGGGCAGAAAGAAGATGCATAGGATAATAGGTGGGTGGGGAGAGGTGTTAGAGAGAGGTGGGAAGACACTGAGAAATGATTACCCAAAGCTCTTCACCTGAAGCCCTTGGTGACAGCAATCTCAGCAATGAGCTAGCTGATTAAATGGAAGCACAGAACGTGGCAGTAATTCAAAGAGTTGGCACCAGAGAGAATAAGGCTGGGAACAAAAGAAAATGTGAACAGGAAGTGAGTGTGGCACCACGTAATCATGCTCTCCAGCTCCTCTCTGCAGCAGAGTCCCTAGGGTCAGATCCCCTCAGGAGAAGTACTTGGGGCTGGAAGTACTGCCCAGGCACCGTAGTGCCTGTGTTGCTGATGGCAATAGTTCTGTACTAGGGAAAGAAAGCAGGGACCAGTCAGGCTGGCCCTACATTTCCATGGAGCAATGAGTGAATCACAAGTGCTACCTGTACTCCAGAAATTCCAGTTTCCTGTGAATCCACTGAAGTCAGGGCACTGAATTGTTCCCAAGACAGACAGCACAGTTTGATGGTCCCTTCCTACTCACCACTGCTCCCAGACAAAGACAAACTGATATTCCTACCTGTAGACTCCACAGGCCACTCCATCTACTTCTCTTTCACCACCCCAGACTCTGGTTGGTAAGGGAGGGTTTTTTGCAACCTCCTTGTAGTTTTTGTAAGGCTTAAGTGAATGACAGATCAACATGGATGACCCTGTGGAAGAACCATTCTGAACCCTTCTAGATGGCTCTTCCATTCTGGCCACAATTGTGGAGTCCCAACCTCCAGAGCTTATGAGTAAGCACACTAAGAATTCTCTCTTATCCTCCTCCTCCTCCTCCTCCTCCTCCTCCTCTCCCTCCTCTTCCTCCTCCTCCTCCT
>NW_022196905.1:224818883-224838196 GCF_008632895.1 Mastomys coucha | reverse complement strand
CTCCTCCTCCTCCTCCTCCTCCTCCTCCTCCTCCTCTGTATTGCTGACTGACAAGAGAAATGGATAGGAAACACATTTTGACAGGTGAGCTCCCAGCTCCCCAAGAGTTATGTTGCTTGGGTTGAGATTTGGTCTCAGTAGTATATAGTCTGGCAAATTCTAAGACAAATACATTACCTAGCAAGTGCCAGCCACTATCCAAGCTGACACCAGGAAGCTGTCTCAAGATTTGGTTACTTAAATCCTATAGGTAATGGGGAAGCTACTAAGTTCTGGGCATTATTGTTCACTAGGTTCCTAAGATGATCAAGATCCGGAGCTTTCCTCATCATCTGGGAGGCAGATTTATAGAAACATACTAATAATATGTGAGAAGTTTTATAGAAGGGCCAGAGAGCTTCATTCCAGAGGCCTGAGGGTGGATAGAGGTCAAGAAGACCCCCATAGAGGTAGTGTCCTTTGAGTTGGCTTTGGGGGCAATTTAGTAAGTAAAGCAGGCTTGGGAAAACATTCAAGACTTTAGGATTGCAGAGCATCTTCTGGGCTTTTCTCCTGCACTAATATCTTCTACAAACCATTGACGATCATCTTAGCCATCACCCTTCCTGGAAACCTTTCCCACCTCTGCCCCCAACCCCTCTCACCTTCCCCTCCCTTCATTTCTGCCTCTGGTAGCACCCAAGTGCCTGTCCTAATAGCATTCTCTCATTTTTCCTTGTCTTCACTGCTACACTGGTGTTTTTCTAGAGCAGACATTGCCACTGTGTTTCCAGAGCCCAGCAGCGTCATTTTCCAATAACAGGTACTAAAATACATCTGAAAAGATAGCTAAGAAGGGAGAAAACCAATTAAAAGCAACTGAAGATTTCATCCCAGGCCTAAGGTATTCTGTGGCTTCAGTCTCTAGAAATAATGCAGAGGCAAGGAAGGGCTACCAGGTGATGCCCAGGGATCCAGCCCATTTGAAAGAACTCAACTGAGCCAGGAGGGGACTGACCTTTGAAGTATAAGAGGAACAGCAAGCAGTCCATTGTGGTAAGGTCATGGAGGTTCCACAGGCTTTTGACTGTGTCAGATCACCAGTGTGTTGGTTCATGACCAGAAACCTCTTTCCTAGCATTTCTAATTTATCTAAGAGTCTCTCTGACTTTCTGGAATTTCTGTTAATACATTTCAGCTTCTTGATGGTAAGTTCCAAATATCACTGTTCTTATTGATGCTTCCCCAGCCTGAGACCTAAAACTCATCCTGTGTCCAGGAATCCACAGATAACAGATGGGTCCTTGCTGCAGAGTGTAGGGGAAGACCACTGAAAAGTTGGAAGCCAGGAAACACTGGAGTTGACTTGCCAGTAAGGAGCAAGGAAGGCACAAAGACCATCTGAAACAGGTTGTTGCTGGAAGTGACCAGCCCATTCATACTGTTTATTAGCCACACTGTGGGTGGGTAGGCAGGGTTGCTCACAGAGCAAGCGTCTGGATATGCCTCTGTGTACGCAGCTTTTAAAGCTCTGATCCTCAACATCCAGCCCTAAGGTGAGGTGGAGAGAATCCAACCCTGCATCAAAAGTCATTTCAAGGCCATCATGCCTGTCCTTGACATATATTTTTCCAAACACAAGGAGCACATAGACCTCAGCCACTCTAGAACATTCCATATTTTTCTTTCATTCATTTTTCTTAGTTCTTCAAGCATCTCAAGCTCATTTCCCCCAGCATTCTAAGTCCTTCCCTCTGACTTCTTTTATTTCCCCTCCCTCCTCTTTTCTCTGGGTTTTGAGTTGAAAGAGCTGTCTGCCATGCAGTGCTCCCTTGGAGAGGCAGTGGCCATGCCCGCATAGATACTCAGTACTGGGGATGACAACAGAAAAGGTTAGGAGAGTTCTCCTTAGAAACATCCTATCCCGTATCATATAAAACGATGTGACACAAAGGGAGGCCCAAGCATGTGGTGTTTCCAGACAGAATTCTCTGGACCCGCTATGGACTATCACAGAGGTTTCCTGGGACAACACAGTGCAGTGTTCCAGAAACACTTTCCATGTCCTCCTAGATGCAAAGACTCCCACATCATGTTGAAATTCAGAGGGTGCTGAATGCTGCTGGTGTCTAGAATCCAAATGTGGGTTTGAACCAGTGTTTCATGGCTGATTTCTCCTCTCATATCCTCAACCACCTTTATTAATTGCCTATGATTTGACAGCAGGGCATATTTCAAATTTTCCCACTACAAAACCATCCTATTTTGAAATATTGCAGGCATTACTACATCGCTTGACTACTTAACCAGGCCTGGAATCAGTCTTGCTCTAACTGACTGGTTGAGGAAAGGTCCCCTGCCACCTTCCACTCCTCTCAGATGTTGACTCTAAAGTATCTTTTCCTGTCAGTCTAGAGGTGAGGGGAGGTTGGTACCCTTCTTCACAGCAGACTCAAAGCAGGTGTTAATTCTGTCACAGCAGCTCAAGTTATGTGGTGTGGGGTGTGAGTTCACAAGGCCTTAGTCTAATTTCCACACCACAACTGAAGTATGAGGACTAGAATTCAAAGAAGAAACCCCATCAGCAAATAAACCTGTTAGCTGCTCACACCACCCCTGCCTCAGCAGGGCGAGCCTTTGAGAGGAAAGTCCTGAAGCGAAATACTCATAGACAACTCAGTGTTTACCAGCAAATATCTTTCCCCCTTCACATTCTGAGCCTCTATTCCATTCTTGGCTTCTTCCCTCTCAGAAATTCTATGCCGGGCACCAAACTGTGCTGCCTGGCTGGGCCTGGTGTACAAACTTGCAATGCCAGCTGAGGAGGTTGAAGCAGGAAACCAGGATACATAGTAACACCTGGTCACAAGAAACTAATGGCCAGAGGTGTATCTCAGTGGAATCTCACTTTCTTAGCACGGTCTTGGGTTCAGTCTATAGCCCTGAAATACATAATGACAAAAGAACCTTATTCACAAAGAGCTTTTTCTAGGACCTTAGTCCCCCAAGATAGACTTTGAGAACAGCCTTGCCCAGGAAAATGCATTTAGAAAAGGACTCAGACTTCCTTGGAGAGTTTTCCAGCATAAACAGACTGAGTCTGAATAATTTGAATTGCCCAAGAACATTGACTGAGACAGAAATTTCCATCTCCTGACAGGTAAGAGTATTGTAACAGGAAAGGAAACAGACAGTCTGGCTTCTTACAGAGCAGAAACTCAATTCTGCTGAGGAAATATATGCTTCACTGCCATACACCAAAAGGGCAGTTAGAGGAAGCATGGGGATTCCACATCAGTCACTGTCCTTCTGGTGAGGAGCTGTTCCCAGGGAATCATGGCTTCTTGTCTGCCCGGCTTGCTTCTAGTAAGGAATAGCAGCTGCTGAGCATTGCACCCAGCCAGGGTACCGACCATAGCCAACCAACACTGGAAGCCCAGCATTTTCAAAACCAATTTGATCACAGGACATTCTTTCTTTTTTCAAAGCACATCAATTGGTGTACAGTGTGGCTGTTTGAATATCAATGACTTCTGTTGGCTTATATATTTACTATCTGGTCCACAGTTGGTGGGACTGTTTGAGAAGGGTTAAGAAAGGTGGCCTTCTTGCAAGAGGATTGTCACTGAGAGCAGACTTTGAGGTTTCAAAAGACAGTGACAAATGTTGGACAAACCTGGTTCAGATCTGAACTTAAAGCTGTTGAACATGTTCTAATAACAACTGGGGATTTTTAGACAGGAGAAATTAAAGTGAAGCAGGCCTGTGAGAGATGGGGAAATGTCTGTGACGTGTTGTCAGGCAGGAGAGTAGCCTGAGCCTGGGACTTCAAAGCTAAGGGATTTATTGGTTGGAAGATCTCTGTAATGGGTGAATTGGGGACAGTGAAGAAGTCTATAATGGGTGGAATGGGGTCATTAAAGTGGCATGGAATGGAGGGAATGACAACAGTGGAGAGGTCTGTAATGGGTGAACTGGGGGACACTGGAGAGGTCTGTAATGGGTGAGCTAAGGGACATTGGAGAGGTCTGTAATGGGTGGGTGGGCTAGGGGACCTTTCAATGTGGTGTACAGGCATGCTTGCTAGGTCAGGAATTCACTGAGTAAACAGGAAGGTGAGTTTCATAAGGTTAAAAAGTCTTCAGTTTGGTTCTCTTTCCAAATATAGACTACAGGAATTGGGGAGAGCAATGGCATTTCAGTCTTGCATGCCTGCCGTTTCCAGTGATGACTGTGTCTCATGGCTCCCTGATGAAACAGCTATCATGATTTCATTTCTGTTGGAGAGCACAGCTACTGGATTTTGGGTATAAGGTGGAAGACTTATGGGCACTCACAAACCAAATGTTCTATGTATGCGCATTCACAGAACTGAGCTCCCCACTGTGTACATGTTCACTGGATAAAGGAAACCCTGGACTTTTCATTGAATGGGCTTGAGAAGATGGGGAGGGGGAGTAGAGGTCCCCCTACTTCATATTCCCCCTACTTTATATTCATAAATACACTAATTTATGAATATAGAGGTGCATATTCAAAAGAGGGTTTGATACTATATCCTTTTAGCAAAATAATAGCAGTAAGTTTTACCCCTTGGGACTATGAGCTTCCTAGCTCTGGGTTCTTGGTCATATTTACAGGTATATCCTTTCGTGGAGTGGGATTTAAATCCAACTAGAAATATTTGGTTATCCCTGTGACATTTAAACTAGTATTGTACTCATGGTGTATCTTGCCAGGCTGGCCATTATTGTAGTTCAAAAGTTCGCAATTGACTTGTCTCCACCATTAGCCTGCACATACTTTCCAGTACTGTGAAAGCCAGACGACAGGAAGGACGCTTCGGAGTCAGCATCAGTGTGATTTTTGCATGCTCCGAGACCAAAGTGTGTGATGTCCTCAGCAGTAGGGTCTTACCATCAAGTCCTTGGGAGGGTACAAGGACAATGGCAATATCCTGTATCAAATAATATTTTAGAAGGAACATTTTCTTCTGTGGAGAGCAGTTCTAACTAAACTCTTAGAAATGTTTTGTAAGAGTTCCTACTATAAATGCTCCTACTATTTTGTAAGTCAATTAAAATATAGGTTAAAGATAATAAATTAGAATCAGAAGGTAGAGATCCTGCTTGGCTGGATAATGGTGTTCCTAGAAGCTATGGGTTATTAAGAAAAAAAAAATTGGTGAAAGATCTTTTTATGAGCTACTGGTCAGAGAGGCCCCAAAGGTCTTCCAAACAATAATGCCTCTTGCCATTCTTCCCGACAGCTCACCAGAAGTAGATGACATGACCCTACTGTTGATATAGCACACAGCTTTTTTTCCCCCAAAAAGAAGAAGTCAAGCTGAAACTGAAAGCTTTTTTCAGTCTGGCTAGCTTTCATAATGTCACAAGGTATATGCAGGCCATTGGGAAAGAAAGGGTATCCTTTGTCTTACTCAGCTGGGAACCTTAGCAACCACAAAGGCCGCCTACCAGGCAGGATAGCTCCACCTCTTCGACAGAAGCATGACTGTTATAGGGGTACCAAGCCACTTTCTGATTGGATTTGAATCCTCTACAGACTGGTAAACCCAGTCAAAACTCCATAGCTGGCAAAGTGGGTGGCCCTGGAAGAGAACTTCCTACTGTTGTTTAGCTACATATGCATGTTTTCAAATTGCCTTCTAAACATTTATGTTTTTTATCAGTAGTTAAATGCTACTTTCACTTTTAATCAGAAAAGCTTTTCTTTATAATGTACAGTGGTAAATGCTGGGACTCTTGGACGCTCAAGGTGCTGAGAACAAGGGGTGGGTGAGTGCTCAGTCCAAAAGAGGCCGTCTGTCCGTCGGTACCAGTTCCTCTAAGGCTTAGAGAACATTAAAAACAAAAAATGTGAATTAAAGAATGTAAGAGACAGAAGATAGGGAGAAGGGGGCAAACTGCTGCGTTCTCATCACTGTGACCATGAACTCACAGCCTCTGGGGTTGATTGCACTGGCTTGCATGAGACTAGACCTATGAACAGCCAGTCACAGATAGGGGAGGAGATCACAGGGCTTACCCCTTTCTGGTAAATAACTGGCCATTGATAAAATTCTGGGAAGGGAGAAGTCTTATCTTCATGTGCATAACTACTAGTTGAGCTCAGCCAGCCCCATTTGATAGATCCATACCCACTATCATTCAGATAGTCCTGGTTAAACTAAACAAAGCCACATAAATATGGGAAGGAATCCGTAGCGGAGAGAGAGATGAGGGAGGTATGAGTAATCAGAATGTATTATATACAGGTGTGAAATTGTCAACGGACAAATTCAATTAATAAAAACATCTGAATTTTGCTTAGAGGTAACCTGGAGGAGTAGGGGAAAAGTGAGTGAGTGTGAGAAACAAATAAAGAGTATTTCTCCCTAGGCCACCACATGGGAAATCCCAGAAGAAATGGCTTCTCCCTAACTGGGCTAAGCCTCCAGAGTGCTAAGGAGGCAACTGCTTGTCGCTGTCTCAACTCAGAATGTCGGCCTTTCTGAACACGGCTCCTTAGCCTGGCCATGCTGATTTGGGCTTTTCTGATAACAAAGTTTTCATCATTCAGAAAAATCAGAAAAATGAATTAGCCCCCCGGGAACACACAGATTTGGTTTCTTTAATCTTCTAATGATGTTTTAAGAACGTGAAGAAAGCAAAACAGAACAGAATCCAGATTAATAACGTAAGGGCTTGGGGCCCAGCCAGGAAGACAGCAGAAGCAACTCTGATTCGACAAACCTGCAGGCCACTGCATCATCTCCACAGGACGACCATGGGTTTTGTGCGCTGCAGCTCTAGGACCTTGGGCCTCAGTTTACCCACTGTTTTTGGACCCTGCACCTTTCCTTCCTTTTAAATTCTTTTATTTGTTTTTTACAGACAGATTGCCCTTTAATCTGAACAATGAAGGACAGCAATCTCTGTGGGAATGGAAACTCTGGTCCATCCACAGGATGCTTGGAGTTGTATAGGGAAGAGAGGGACTTTTGGGGTGGAAGATTCCATCAGCAGGTCTGTTCTTCTGCAGCCTCATAGCTGTAAATACAGATCAGAGGTCGGTATGTTGATTTTCTTATCTCAAGCTTCCCAGTTCTAATAACCTGAAGAAGCTGTTACCAGAGACTCATTTTTCTGTCCAGAGCTTCCCAGCTCACCTGTAGTTTTCAGGTCATTAGCCCTTCATTTGAGACCTGGAGGGCACACATCTTAGTTAGGGCTCTGTTGCTGTGAAGAGACACCAGGACCATGGCAATACTTATAAAGGAAAACATTTAATTTGGAGCTGGCTTACAGTTTCAGAGGTTTAGTCCATTATCATCGTGGCAGGAAACATGGTAGCTTGCCGGCAGACATAGTGCTGGAGAGGGAGCTGAGAGTTCTACATCTTGACCTGCAGGAAGCAGAAGGAGATTGTGTACCACACGGGGTGTTGCCTGAGCATAGGGGACATCAAAGCCTACCCCCACAGTGACACACTCCTCCAACAAGGGCACACCTCCTAATAGTGCCACTCCCTATGGGCCAAGCATTCAAACACACGAGTCTATGAGGGCCATACCTATTCAAGCTACCACAGCATTTAAAGAAAGAGAGACAGGGGATGATGTATTCTTTTAAAGAGACAATGTTAATGTTGGCTCTGCAGGAAATGCATGCCCTAGGGAGGAGGAGAAGAGCTAGCTGTCAGCTACTTATCTTTTTCTCAGATCTATCCATTGTCCAGGTGTTTCCTCTCAGTTGATTGAAATGTTCCCTCCGGGAGGAAGGTGGGAGGCTCATAAGACTCAGGAAGTAGAAGAAACAGACAAGGCCCAGGAAATAAAAGAAACTGACAAGACAGACTCAGGAGAGTCCTGAAAGTTACAATATCCAGAAAAACCCTTTCCAAAGTCTGTAAGTACTGATAATTGCCAGGGAGGGGAGACCATTCAGCTGGCTGATTTCCCTGCAGCAAACTCTAAGAACTTCACCTTTTGTGAGTTGTACCTGTGCTGGGGTGGTTCTGAGTGATGCAATGACCTTTGAGTCACCCACTTCTCTGTAAGTAATTTCTCACTAATACTTCTATAAGGAACCTCAATAAACTCACTGGTTTACTATTTTAGGCTTGAGTAAAACTGTTTCTTTGGTATGTTGTTGGTACCCTGCACAAATGTTTGCTAACACTTTTCCAAGATATACAGGACACAGCTGCATTGTGTAGCTCACGCAGTCTCCCAGGAAGCTCCACTTCCCTCTCTGCCTTGTTCCTAGGGTGGGATGAGAAGAGGAGAGATGCTGCTGGATTTCTTCCCATTTCTGCTTCTGTGGTCTCTAGGAGATGTCTCCTCCATGACTTCTGCTTCTATTAAAAAGCCCTTCCCTCCATTGTCCCGGGTCCTTCCTTGTCAGGACTCCATGCTATGTTATAGCTCGCACCTGGGACCTGGCTACTTGTGGGTGCTGTAGCATGACCTCCATCTTTCTTCCATCCCTTGGTGACAGTGACTTCCTGATTTCTGTCTCTTCACCATCCTCTGCTGGGCTTCTTGGCTCTTGCATTACTTGGGTTATCAGTTTCCCCATAATTAAACTGCTTCAGTTTGGAAGACCTGGAAGAGTTTTTATCTTTTCTGATTATGTCCCATTTAATTCAATAATCCGCCTTATAAAATGGGGACCAAAAAACTTTCCTTTCTTTCTTAATGGGAAAAAATGATTTCCCCAAATTAGTGTCAATGTTATCGAAAAGAGCCACAGAGAGCACTTAGTACCATAGGTCCTACAATTAACCTCTTTCTTGATCTAGAACATTCAAGAATTTTCACTAAAACCAAAGCCCAGAGATTTATCAACAGGCCAATGTTCATATAGGATTTGAACATGTGCTCTGACGACGGCAGTGCTCTGACTCCATGTCCTGTTCTCTTCTTGGTTCCCAAAGGTGACTAGGCCTCTCTACTCCTTATCTTCTCAGATCTTTTCTGTTTTCTTCTGGTTTTAAGAGAAATTGAGATAGGAAAAAAAAAAAACCTTAGATTTTTCATTTCAAATCTTCTTTGACTTCTAAGATAAGTCTTAAGCCAGATCTGCTATAAGTGGCAGATGTTAGGCTGCAACTATGGGGAAACTTCTCTGGATAAAGACGTCATCTCCAAGCCACCAACCCTCTTCCTATACTGGTGTGAGTTTCCTGAGGGCATTTGCAAGATGCCACGCAAGATTAAGAGTAGCCCACTCACCAAAGGAGCATGATTCATTGCTCCAAGAAGGGGGAGGGCCAGGACGCATTATTAAATATCTTTAAGCAACTGGTGACAACCATTGACATAAACTCTCTTTTAAGAACTTTTTAGGACACAAACTAAAAATCTATGTTCCTACCCATTCCCTGGAGCCAAACCTCATTAAGAAAAGAACTTAGTTGTGTCTAAAGGTTCTTCAGAATGACAAATTAACTAAGCTTTTTATAAACGGTGGCCTTGGGGATGAGGAGGAACTGGGCTATTCCCAGAGAGTCTGCTCCATTGATGCAGGAGGCCTGGTATCTTGCAAAGAACCCTACATGGAGTGGTTAGAAAGAAAAGAATGCAAAGGTGGAATTGGAGTTGACCTGATTTCTTACTGGCTAACTCTTATATGGATTTGAGAGAAATAATATGGAAATAGTTTGTTTTAAGTTTTGTGTGCATGTGTTCGTGTGTGTGTGTGTGTGCACGTGTATGTGTGTGTGCAGATACATATGTGTGTGCAGGTGTGTGTGTGTGTAGATAAGCGGTTGATAGCAGGCATTCTCAATCACAGATCCTCAATCACTTCTCCCCTTAATTTGGAGACAGCATCACTCACAACCTGGAGCTCACTAACTCAGCCAGGCTGTCCAGCCAGCTCTTAGGATTCTCCTGTCTTTGCTTCCCCAGTGCTGGAGTTACAAGTGCGCACCACTGTGCCCGGCTCTCACATGAGTGCTGTGGATTGAACTCAGTTCCTCATGCTTGCACAGCAATCACTTCACTGACTCAGCCAGCTTCCCAGTTCTGCTTCAGGTTCCTATCACCATCAACATTGTCATCATCACCCTTATCATCTGCAGCAACACACAAATATGTGTTCATTCTGCCAGGTTAGGTACCTTGTTAGAATAACAAAGTGGCATAGTTAACTATGAACATTGTGTCTGGGTTGAGACCCAAAGCCAACCAAATACCCACCAACTGTTTGCTGGCTGTCTATGAGATGCTAACCCACCAGTTCCCAGCATCACCCTACGTTAGAAATAGTGGGAGTGTGTGAAATGCAGCTAGTGTCTGGGCCTCACATCAGATCAATTACTAAGGGCCTGGCATGGAGTAAAGGTATTCAAAGCGTAGAATATGGTTAGTGAGTTGGGAGTAAGTTGTAACTTGAGCTTTAGACATGTTATGCTTACAAGACACCTTGGATGAAGTATCTAACAGCAAGCCAAGAGGATGGCTCACTTCCATAATACCCACACTGGACCCCAAGGTAGGAGGACTGCTATGAATCTAAAGCTATCCCCAGTGAGTTCCAGGCTAGCCTGGAGCATAGAGCAATACTTGTAAGAATAATCAACCAACCAACCAACAAAACAAATGAACGAACAAACAAATAAACAAGTATGCAGAGAGAGACATGGGCCATGGGGTCAAGGCACTTGCCATGAAAGTCTGTTTTTATGAGTTCAACTCCTGGATCACATGACTGAAGAAAAGAATTGACTTCTGAAAGTTGTCCTCTGACTTCCATACTTCTACACTGTGGCGTGTGAACATCGGCACTCACACGCACACATCACATATACAGATATATCACACACAATCACTAATGAATTAGAAAAGCTAGTATCAATAGGAAACAGGGCCTGGCACAGAGCTAGGACCCAAAATAAATAAAGACAGGAGAATCACCTTCATGGGGGTGTAGCAGAAACATTGGGCAGGGTATGAGATGTGGGGAGCCGTGAATCTTGAGAGGCATTCGCCATGGCAAGATGGCGCCTAAACAACTGTTTGCGCATATGTGTAGAGTGAAAAGACGCCATGTCACGGCCCATCCCGGGGCATTACGTAGGGTAATGAGTGAACAGCCAATCATGAGCAGACACGCCACGCTGTGGGCAGATACCCTGCACTGTGGTGTATATAAGCAGTGCGGATTTTGGGTTCGACCCCTTTTTTACTATGGATGGAGACAAATAAACAGTTGCTGCAGAAGGAACCTAGAGTGTCCGCGTGTCTTCTTCCCAGCGAGAAGACTGCGCGGGCTACAATGAGATCCCCAGGGTAAAGAGCAAACATGTTCAAGAATGGGTTCACTTTGTTTTGTTTTGAAGGTAGTGTGTCAGACAGAACTCTGGTTACAAATGACTGAACACCAAGTCAACTGCTTTTAAAAAGGCAGAAGGCTGGGTGTTTTGAGGCACAACTTTAGTCTTAGCACTTAGGAAGTAGGGCAGGCAGATCTCTGTGAGTTCAAGGCCAGCTTGGTCAATATAACGAACTCCTGACCAGCCAGTGCTGAGCACTCAGAGTCTATCTCAAAAAGAAAAAAAAAAAGTGGAAGGGAAGTTTATGACTTGGGATATCCAGAGATGTAAGGTGAGGGTGGGTGGCCTCAGGTGTGTTCATACAGACAAGTCTAGCTGCTTGAAATGTGTTACAGATGACAGGAAGGTCTATTCTCTTATGGCTGCATTCTCAGGCACACACTGTGGCCATGGTGGCTTCAAGCTTTATTCTATTCACTTAGAAGTCACAGCAGAAAAAGTACATATCTTTCCAGCAGGCCAGATCTTTCCCTCCCACACTATACTTCCTATATGTATATACACACACACCACCACCACCACCACCACCATGTCCACTTGTTTATGTGCTGCGTTGGGCTTATTTGAGTTACAGCCACAGAGCTATAGTTATAGTGACCATATGGCATGTACAGACTACAATATTTACTATCTGGGCCTTTACAGAGAAAGTCTGCCAATCTCAGAGCCAGGAGTTAAATTCCTAAGAGCAGGGCTCTTCATCTATTAGCTTTGTACTCTACCCGGGGACCTAGAGCCCCTAGGGTGGTAGAAGGGGAACATAGAAACCTCAGATTGAGGATTTTCTGATGGCTGTATTCCTCCAGCGGTAATTTTCAATTTCTCTTGAATGCAGATTAGCTCTTTTCTTATGAGGTGTGTCTCTTTACCTGTTGTACCACAAAGAGCAGAGAAGTTTGGGGTGCCCACTCTTACCCCAGCCAATCAATGACTACAGAAACAGAGAGCTAAGGCCTGCTACAGAAGGGGTACATAGATACCCCTAGACCAACAGAGGAAGGGGAGGAAGAGGCAATCACCAGATAGAAGACTCTAATCCCAAATAAAAACCCCAGTCACCTTAGAGTTGGTGGTCTCCCCACTCTGGAGCCCCTTCTGTCCTGAGAAGTATGAAATAATCGCCAATAAAACCTTGTTTTTATTTTGGTGGTTTCCTGCCTAATATTTTAACGGACACAATAAGCAGCCCATGTGCTGGCTGAGGCCACACCCCTAGACCTGGAGAATGTTAGGCACACACTGAGTGCTTCTGGAATGAATTAAGGCAGGGGTTGTGGGCACTTGTTTGCTATAAAGACTAGAGTGAACCATAGGCAGAATTATCTCGAGGGACTCATGGAAGAATAGAGGGATTCCAGAAGGTACATTTCCCGGAAAGGGACAACTACAGCCCGAGGCCTGAGAAGAGTGTTTTCGATCTGGCTATCAATTCAACATTGCTGAGCTTCCCAAAAGCAGGGGAAGTTATGCGCTGAAAGGCAAGGGGGGTAGTGCGCTGAAAGGCAAGGGGGGTAGTGCGCTGAAGTGCGCTTCACCATGTGTCTTGGGAGAGGCCAATGTTCTGTGAAGTTGGGAGTGACTTTTTTCTTTTCACTTTGTATGAAGATATGGCTCTATATTTTCAATCGTTAGTTCCGTAGCAGCAGAGAGCTCAGTGCTGGTTTCTATGGCCCATCACCAGATTTCCTATTTTGTCAATATCCACTCTTCCTCACCTGCCTAAAGGCAATCTAGAAATGTGTCAGAGGTTGTCTTGCTGCTGATTGGTTGTAATAAAGATCTGACAGCCAATAGCTGCAGCCAGAATCAGGGAGACTTTCTGATGGAGCGGCTGTGGCAGGGCCAGTGTGAAAGAAGGGAGCCTCAGTCTGCCAAATGAGGTCAGGGGGCCAAGTTCATTACTCAAATCCTAAATCACAAAATTAGTCATGGAATAATCTTTGCTTTGTCTTTCTCCTTTCCCCTCTTTGTAAACCTCTTTTCCTCACCAAGTTGATCATGGCTGTGATCTTTATCACAGCAGTATGAATATAACCCGGACACTGAGTAAATGCTGTCAGCTGCCTCAGGCCTCTGCAGATTCCAAAGCAGTGAGAAAGCGCCCCACCTTACACCTCACACCCCTGCCCAGGCCTTCAACCTTGAGTTTACAGCCTCAAGAACTGTAAGAAAGAAATGTATTGCCTTTATAAAATTTTCTATTCTCGGGTATTTTGTTATAGCAGTGGGTTAGTGAGGGAGTCACCAGAATGGCTTCAGTTCACACAGGTGTCCACAAGTCCATTTCCTGCCCAGCCCTGAGAAGATTGGTACTTCTGACTGCTCCTGAAGAGTCAGAGGAGAGATAGAGGGCAGAGGGGGGAAAATTCGCCAAAGTGGACTCCGTCCTCTTTGTGTTTTGTTACTGTGATAAAACATTGGCCAAAATAGCTTGGGAAGGAAAGGGTTTATTTATTTCAGCTTACACTTCATTTTAAAAATCCATTACTGAGGGAAGGCAGGACATGAGCTCATGGCGGGAGCTTGTAGGAGATAACTGAGCAGAACACATGGAGGAATGATGCTTAGTGGCTTGTTCCCAGGCGTACTTTCAGCTTTCTCTCATACCTGCCTAGGGACGGTACCACCCACAGTGGGCCCTCCTACATCATCAATCAATACAGTGTTCCACAGGCATGCCCATAGAAAAGTATTCAGTTAAGAGTCCCTCTCCCAGGTGACTCTAGGTGTGTGTCAAGCTGACAGCTAAAGCTATGACAGGTTCCCTGTGAGAGTCAGGCTCAGCACCCATCCAACGCCGAGATCAATACCCAGATCCTCCACTAGAATGCTGTTTCCAGTGAGCTTTTGTGGTTATGATTTCTCTGGGAAAAGTTCCTTCAGCTGTCATCCAGTCGATGAGTCTGAGGTTTTAAGTCATTCCCTGGGAAGAGAAAATTTCTCTGCTTGGTCAAGGATGCTGTCACATTTGTCTTACTTTGGCAGCTGGCAGCTATTTGTGAGGGTATGCGGCAAATCAGAGGCATAAGCCTTTGGGTGAAGCCTGGTGGTCCACCCTCCTCTCTCTGACAGCTCATTCTTGTGGATACTACTCTACTCAGGGCCCAGCTGCTGTTTCCTGCGTCAGATCAGTGGCTGGGAGGCTAAGATTCTCCCTTTTACTAACCCCATACTCAACATCCCCACCCCAGGGAGCCCTAGGCCTGTCCGTTTTCACAACATTGCTATGAACATAGCAATAGCCGGATGTTTGCTAACTTCAGACCCTTCAAAGTCTTCCTCCCGGGGGCCTTTGCTGTCCTGTGTGCTCCAGCTTGCTGCCACTAGGGGCTGCTGTGGTCAGGGTATAGAGCTCAAAGCAGAGCTGTTTACAGAGAGGAAGAGAGAAAGACAAAGCAAAGATTATTCCATGACTAATTTTGTGATTTAGGATTTGGGTAATGTACTTGGCCCCACACCTCATTTGGCAGACTGTGGCTTCCTTCTCCCACAGTGGCCCTGCCACAGAGGCTCCATCAGAAAGTCTCCTCAGTCTGACCTATTGGCCTTGTGTTGGTAGGTACAGGCCACTAACTGTGTGTGTGGCTGATACAAGCTGTTCTCTGTGCATGCTTCATCTCCAAACCAAGACTCAGGGAGATTCTTCCTTTGAGGCGACTCTTCCACGGATGCAGATGCGAAACAGATTCTTAGTGATGACTTTTGGGTACCAAGCATGGAAGAGAGCAACGGAGAGTTGGGGGCTAGGGGTGGTCAGTATGTTTCTGATTCTGTAGTTCTCCACTAGGCTAAGATTAAGAGAAAGGACTTGTTTAGCCTATCTGAGCATTCATTTAGTACCTATCATGTGCAGGAAGTGTTATTCTCATTCAGCAGGGCTCTGTAAGCTGTCTTTGGAAAAAAGCAGGATGGAGATTTGGATGGGGGACTGGGGAAGAGCTGGAGGGTCTTGAAAGCATGGTTAAGAATAGTTAGGAAAGTAAGAAAAGTTTGTAAATTGTGGCTATTTAATGTACCAGGAAATAAAAACTGGATGGGGGCAACAGTGGATTGAAGGGCAAGATGCAAGGCTTTCTTTAGTCCCTGTGGTTTAATGACATGGCAGTGGAAAATGGGTCCCGGCTGAAGACTGCTTCCCCCATGTTGCTGAGAGGCCACATTCTCCTCCTTATTGTCATTCATATCTTGGGCAGTATTTACTTAGGATGAGCAATTGATCATGAAGGACATACACCAGTGCTTACCAAGTTAGACTGTTGCATTCTGAAAAGAACTAAAAACAAAGAAACAAAACAAAAACAAAACAAAATCAATTTTGCCGGTTAAAAATGGACCCCAAACGAACAGCATTAACCAAGAGTCCCTGTGCCATAGACTTCATTATAAACTTTGGGCATGCCTACAATTTAGCCTTTCAGGGTCTTTCAGTGGGTCTGTGATTTTTTTGTGAGGCAAAAACCAGGCAGGACTTTTTGCCCACACTGTCTTTGGCTCTCCCCTGGGAGCAGGAAACTATACAGGAGAAGAAAAATAACTTGGAACCATAGTTCCTAGGTCTTTGTGCAAACAGAAAGCCTTTGGCATCTGTCTTGCAGTCCCCTGCCTTGGCATCTTGTGTGTTGTCCCCCATCCCTTTCTCCCTGCTCCACTCCCTCCCTGTTTTCAAAACAGAGTGTGGAGGGATGAGCCATCTAGGGAAGGCTTTCTCTGATGCCTAAGCATATGAAAGCTTCTCATGCTCTGCCTTCTGAGCATTAATCAGGGCCAGCATGCAAGGGGCTGGGCCCCATTTGGCATTTATGAGATGCTCAGCTAATACAGTACCCCCTCTCCTCATTCCTTTGAACGAACAGAGCTGTTGACCCAGTGGTCTCTGGCAAGGAAGGGATGCATCCTATTTTAGGGCTGTAGCCCAGGTTAAGAAAGGATAGTGTGGCCAGCTTCTAACAGGCCTGGTAGAAATGAAGATATTCTAAAGAGACACTTAAGTCTTCAACTTGACTGTCTGACTATTGAAATGGGCCCTTCCCCTAAAATGGGCATTCCCCAGGAATCTTACACCAGGAGAAGGAAAAGGTGGCAGCCAGAGAGAGAACTTGTATCTCAGAAAGTGATTCCACAAAGTTATAAAACTTTGCTAGACTACATTATAAAATGAGACTGAAGCTCAGACAAGGCTGGGTCAACAGTAGGTGGGCCTACATCTTTATGGAACTGCTTAGATGTGCAGATCCTTGGCCCTCTGTTTAAACTTTAACCTCAGGATCCCAGCAGACAGACTTGAGGGGTTTGCTGGATTTCTTTGATCCCTTGCCCAATGTGTCCACATTGAATAAATCTTTGTCTGCTTTTCATTATTAACTTGGCTCTTTTAATCGGTATATGGAGGATGAGTGGCCAGACCTGGCTTGGGGCACAAATCGTGACCCTCAAGTTTGATATCTGGCTCTGTCGGGACCAGAATGCATTTTCCTTGGGCTCTCCAGGAATTCAACCAGGGTGAGTGTGGAAGTGGAAAACATGGAGGCTGGTGGGCAGATGGAAGACAATTCCACTGAGAATCATGGTAGGGGTTCTAAGTGTTGTGGATTCTGCATGAGTTAATGTATTTTTTGCTTGAAAAGCATCTGACAGGTTTTAAATGCATTAGACTGAGCAAGTTTGTTGTGGAGAGCACATACACCCGCACGCGCACGTGCACGTGCGTGCACACACACACACACACACACACACACACACACACACACACAGATGCACGCACACGCATGTATATACATGTGCGCACACACACGCATACACACATACATGCACACACGCATGCACACACACACACATGCACACTGAAGGTTTCATTAGGATCACAGTCTCCAAGGATGCTTCTCTTCTGGCATGAAATCAGATCACAGCTCCCAGCACAGAAATCTCCGGATTTACGTAAATATAGAGATGAATTTGTATGTCTGAAAATCACATCCTGTGAGAGTTCTTAATTGTGTCTTTTTTTCTGTAGAAGCCTCAGCACTCAGAACCCTCAGAAGGAAGTGACTATTGCCCCCCAACCTCCTGAGGATATTCACATAAGGCACCCTGCCCAAAAGGTACCATGAGATACAAGTACACTGGTAGCTCAGGGACAAGACTACTTTTCAGATCTCATGCTGTGGCTCCAAAGTCTTGTCCCCAAAGCACAAGTGGGAAACTTAGTCCCCAACATAGCAGTATTGGAAGACAGGCCCAGTGAGGGTGTTTGGGTTACAGGGCCTCACCCTTGTGAATGGTTTGATGTTGATCATAAAAGACCTTGAGGCTGGATTTGACTTTGTATGTTCTCTTGCTCATGTGATGGCTTCTGCCACTTTACAGTGTAGCTAGCAGGTCCTCACCAGATATAGCCCCTCAATCTTAGATTTTCTGCTTTCCGGAACTGTAAGAAATATGTTCATTTACTTTTATAAATTACCCAGCCTGTGGTATTGTATTATAGCAGAACAAACTGGATTAAAACATCAGATGAGTTGAAATCTGCCTTTCACTCAGACTACCATGAGATTAAAACTGTCTGGGTGTGATAGCACAGGCCTAAAATTTGAGCACTTAAGAGCCAGAGGCAGGGGGATTGTGAAAGTTCCAGGGCAGGGCAGTCTGAACTATACAGCAAACCTCTTGTCTCAATAAGAGAAAATAATTGCAGAGAGGCATTGTCCCTCTGCTTTCTCTAAGGCTAGCCCTAGACTTGGCAGCGTCAGAGCCATTGTTGAGCTTTTAAAGCAGTGAGCCATCAATGGGAAGTAAGCCCCTAATCTCTACACACAATGATTAATTAATTGACACAACAAATATTTATTTAGTGTGCCCACTCTTTGTGTGGGTGAAGATGTAGTTCTGTGTCCCCTTGCCAACTTCCTCCACACTGCCATGAATGCTGACAAGTCTCAAAAGACCATGACCCTCATGACCCTTCATCTTGTCTCCATCTAGTCTTTGGCTAACCCAAATTGTCAGATCGATGTTCTGGGTGCTGTGTCACTCAGAATGTAGTTCTTGAACTTTTTTTTTTTAAAGCAGGTGCTTAAGTAAGACTATCTATATCTAAAGCAATCTCACAAATTACTAGTTAGGGGAGTTTACGTCTGTGGTTTGAAAGTAATAGTCGAGGGGTCTGGACTGCAAGTTTGACTCTGACCTAACTAGCTGGTGTCATGGCAGTGGAGAGTTTCTTTTATTTCCCAGGAGTCTTCAGTGTGAAGTGAGGCCATTGGCATACATTAGCAGGAGTCCTTGGATTCCGAGGTTTATCTGATGCCATGAAAGGAAGGGCAGGCACTGCTCCCTCCCTCTGCTGCCTCCCCCACCCCCCAGCATCAGCCACAGCCTTCCTCCCTTTCCCTCCCACACCCTCCCCAGCATCAGCCACAGCCCTTCATCCCAGCAGTGACCAGAGCTGACACAGGCTCTGCCTGGCTCGCCCTGTGAGCCTGTCCACTGTGTCTTTCTCAGCTCTGTTTTTGCAAGAAAATTCTTCTTAAACGGACTGAATGAATAAAGTAGAATAAGCCTGTTGTTTTCTGTCAGACACACTCCTTTAACACCAACTTCTACACCAGGCAACTGTTTTTCTTTTCTCTTGTAACAAGTGAGGAAACAGAGAGAAAGAGAAAACTCTCAGCCCATGGAGGCAGCCCTGCTTCCTCCCCAGGGTGAGTCAGACTCTCGGCAGAAGGGAAGCTGGGAAGCAGTGAGCAGGAGGTGTGATTTAAGAGGCTGAGTGCTGGGCCTGCCCCCAGGCAGGAGTGCTCTGCCAGAGGAGAGGTGGTGGCCCAGGGACAGATGCTCTGTGCCCACATAGAGGTCAGCTGCAGTCTTGATGCCCAGGCAAGCTCTTTAAGCATCACGTTGCTACAAACAACAAACAAGGTGCCAAACACATGGTTGGTGAGTGGATCGTTGCTGGAGAGGTTGTCTGGAACTTTGCAGTCTTATGCCTCCCCCCC
>NW_022196905.1:224815986-224818873 GCF_008632895.1 Mastomys coucha | reverse complement strand
CCCCCCCCCAGGCAACCCCAGTTTAATAGAGCCTTTAGACCATGGACCCCTTGGTATGGGAACCCTTTTGCTTCATCATGATCTCAGCCTTGTCCTGTTGCTTTAACGAGGCTCCAAAAACTGGGTGATTTATAAAGAATAGGACTGTATTTCTTACACTTCTGGCAGCTGGAAAACCCAAGACAATAGCACTAGCAAATTGGGTTCACTCTGCTTCCAAGATGGTGTCTTTCTCCCCCTCTGCCCCCCAATGTGTGTGTGTGTGTGTGTGTGTGTGTGTGTGTGTGTGTGTGTGTGTGTATGCCCTTCTAAGGGGGTAGAAGCTTTGTCCCCACATACCTAAAGGAATGGAGGGGCATGCAGTTTTGCATTCATAAGGCTGGGTTTTTTCCTAGCCTAATTATCCCCTAAAGACCTTTAATATTAGTACCTGGGATTTTAGGGAGACACGCATGTGTAAGCTGTAGCAGCCATGAGTCCACCTGGAGGTCCAGGGCTTTCCCCTGGGATTTAGTCATAAGTGTTGAGCATCTAGGAATGAGGATCAGCTTACCTGTAGCTCTGCCGCCCCAGGTGAGTAAGAGGCTAGTGGCTTTGCAAGGCTTGTAAATCCTTCCAAGTCTGCATCCCTCAGGGCTCTCACTGTATGCTGCAGAAATCACCTTTGACCTGTATACAAATGGAGGTGTATGAGCAAGACAGAAGAGGGTGGAGCTGTTCTGCCTCTCAAGTGTGCCACTGTCACCTCTGTTATTGCCAGGATGAATGGTTGCCAACCTTTTGCACTCTTGCTTGAAGTATTTCATCAACATTCAAAGTCAAGAAATAAAGTACCTTTTCTGGGTTATTTGGTTCCTCCTCTGTAACCAAAGGTGAACATTTAAAATTATTTTGCATTAAGACTACCACAGTAGAGAAGACAAGAGGCAACTCAAGGAGACTGGGTTCCAGGAAACTTAAGATCATAGATGCCCACTCAGTACATGACCTCAGTTCTCATTTTTCAAAGAGTGACCAAGAGAAAAACAGCTGTCTAAACTTTCCAGATCTGTCTGTATTCTTTGTCTTTTGAATATGCCAAAGGCAGCATCTCTTAGAAAATGCCCTTGGGTGAACACTTGCCAGCACCTACCATCTCCAAGCTCACTGTCTTCTGTGAAGTGAGGCTGGTCCTGCCAACCTTGCATGGTGGCTGTGAGGAGTGGATGAGGGATACTGAGAGGGTCCTTGAAGAACCAAGCACATCCAGTGATTGAGGGAGATTAAACTGCTCTGAATGAGGCAGCTGTGCCTCGGTAGCTGCTCATCCTTTCTTCCAGGCTCGCTGTCCCTTTTCATGAACTCTTGTATCTGATTTGTTTGTTGTTAGTTCTTTCATCTGCTTTGTTCCTGGGAGGGTCTGGCTTCAGGTAGCAGTGTTTCATCTGAGTGTCCTGTCAGGCCAGTGTTTGCTCACATCTTGGCTCTTATGTCAGCTGTACTTGATATCCCGAGGACAAAGGCTTTGATGAAATCACAGCTCTAAGTCTCTCAGTGTCTGCACAGTGTCCATTTGTGGATCTCTGTGTTAGTTCTCATCTACTGCAAGAAACAGCTTCTCTGGTGAGGGCCGAGTGAAGCACTGGTCTATATGTAAAGCAGCATGCTATTAGGAGTCATTTCAGTGCTATATTCTTTCAACAGAATAATAGTATTAGGTTTTCCTCCTAGGTCCATGACCTATCTAGTCTCAGGTTCTTTGGCACATTGGCAATGTCAGGTATGGAGTGGGCCTTAAATCCAAGCAGAAAATCGTTGTATTAATTTATGTCTGGGTCTTCAATTCAATTCTATTGATCAATATGTCTGTTTTTATACCAATACCATGCTGAGTTTTTTTTAATGTAGCTCTGTAATATAACTTGATATTGGGGTTGTGATACTGCTAGGAGATTCTTTTATTTGTCATTTTTAAAAGATATCCTAGCTTTTTTTGTGTTTCTATATGAAGTTAAGAATTAATTTTCAGTTTCTGTGAAGAATTCTGTTGGAATTTGATGGGGATTGCATTGAATCTGCAGATTGCTCTTGTTAGGATCCCACTGATCCATGAGCATGGAAGAACTTCTAATCTTTTGGTGTCTTCACTTTCTTCCCTTTATGTTTTGATTTTAACTTTTTTAAAGTTTTATTATACAAGTCTTTTACTTGCTTAGTTAGGATCACCACAAGATTTTAAAGACGCTATTGTGAAAGGTACTGTCTCTCTCATTCATTTCTCAGTCTGTCAATTGTATATATGAGGGCTACTGATTTTTGTGTTGATTTTGTATTGTCTATTGCTACCTTGCTGGGAGGGTTTATCAGCTGGAGAGGTTTCTTGATGGAGTTCTGAATGCCTTTTATGTATAAAATCATGTCGTCTTCAAATAAGGACTTCTTCATTTTCTATTTGTATCCCCCTGATCTCCTTCAGTTATCTTATTGTTCTAGTTAAGATTCCAAGTACTATACTGAATGTGTATATAGAGAGTGGACATTCTTGTCTTGTTCTTGAATTTAGTGGAAATTCTTTGACTTTCTGTTTAGGTTGATGTTGGTTCTGGGCTTCCTATACATTGCCTTTATTATGTTGAAGTATATCCCTTGTATCTCTAGACTCTCTAGGACTTTTACCATGAAGGGATATTGGATTTTGTCAAAGGCTTTTTTTTTTAAAACTTTTATTGCATTATGATGAGAAAAGTTACATGATTTCAATTTATCTGAATTAGTTAACATTTAAAAACATATTTTAAGTAAATAGAATTGAATCACATTCTTGTTCCCCTTTTGTAAAGCTGCTCCTCCCAGAGACCCCCCTTCAATATCTACAATATCTTTTTTGTCATATTCCTTAAAATTTATA
>NW_022196905.1:224759752-224808030 GCF_008632895.1 Mastomys coucha | reverse complement strand
GCTTTCTCTGTGTGTTGTGGGACTGGCTGCAGAGCTTGTGCCCAAGGTCTGCTCAGAACACTCTGATCATGGGTGTGTCAAAGCACCTGGGAGTGGAGCTTCCTCTGGGTGTTGTGGGACTGGCTGCAGAGCTTTCACCCAAGGTTTGCTCTGGACCCCAGCTCAGACAGACCGGAAGGAACCCAAGTCACAAGGCTGCTGGAGTTCCTGTGTGCCTGCTCCCCCTGGTCCCAGTTACTCCCAGTGTTGGAACAGATGTTGGTTCCTGCTTACCTCTGATCCTGGGTGTGTCAGAGGACCTGGGAGTGGAGCTTCCTCTGGGTGTTGTGGGACTGGCTGCAGAGCTTGCACCCAAGGTCTGCTCTCTGATCCTGGGTGTGTCAGAGCACCTGCGAGTAGAGCTTCCTCTGGGTGTAGAGCAACTGGCGGTAGACCTTGTGCCCAGGGTCTGCTCTGGACGCCAGCCCAGACAGACCGGGAGGGACCCAAGTCACTTGGCTGGCAGAGTTCCTGTGTGCCTGGTCCCCCTGGTCCCAGTTACTCCCAGTGTTGGGACAGATGTTGGTTCCTGCTTACCTCTGATCCTGGGTATGTCTGAGAGCTTGGGAGTGGAGCTTCCTCTGGGTGTTGTGGGACTGGCTGCGGAGCTTGTGCCCAAGGTCTGCTCTGGACCCCAGGCCAGACAGACCGGCCAAAGGCCTTTTCAGCATCTAATGAGACAACCATGTAGCTTTTGTCTTTTAGTCTGTTTATGTGGTATATTACATTTATTGATTTACATACACTAAATCACTCCTACATCTTTGGTGGGGTGGATCTTGGTGAATAATCTTTTTTTTTTGAATAATCTTTTTGATATGTTCTTAGAGTTGGTTTTCAATACCTTTATTGGGAATTTTTGCATATATGTTCCTGGGGATAATGGTTTTTAGTTTTCTTTTTTGTTGTTGTTGTTGTTGTTGTTGTTGTTGTTGATTTTTTTTTCAGGTTTAGGTATCAGGGTATTTGTAGCCTCATGTGAAAGAATTAGGCAATGTTCCTTTAGTTCTATTATTCAGAGTAATTTGAAGAGTTTTGGTATTAATTTTTCTTTGAAAGTCTGGTAGAATTCTGTGCTGAATTCACCTGGCCTTGAACACTTTTTTTCTAGAGAGGTTGATTCTATTTTGTTAGGGGTTACTGGTCTGTTTCAATTGCTTATTTGGTTTTGATTTAACTTTAGTGAATCAGATATATCAAGAAATTCATTTTGTTTTAGGATTTTCCAGTTTGGTGTTGATTTTTAAAATACATTCTTATAATTCTTTGGATTTCCTTAGTGTCTGTTGTGATGTCCCTCTATCTCTAATTTTATTAATCTGGGTCTCCTCTCTTCATCTTTTAGTTAGTTCCATAAGAGTTTGCCAATCTAATTGATTTTCTTAAACAACCACCTCTCTATCTCATTGATTTTTTGTGTTGTATTTGCATGTGTGTATTTCTATTTCACAGATTTCAGCCCTGTGTTTGATCATTTCTTTCCACCTAGCCATTTTTAATGTTATCTCTTGTTGCTTTAGAGATTTCAGGTGTGCTGCTATGCTATTAAGGTAAAAGTCCTCCGGTTTTAATGTAGACATTTAGTGCTATGAAATTGCTTCTTAAAATCACCTTCATTGTGTCCCATAGGTTTGGATATGTTGTTATGTTTTCATTTTCATTCAGTTCTAAATTTTTAAAAATTTCCCTTTTGAGCTAATTGACTCATTTTTGTTTTGTTTTTTAATTCAGTACTGAATTGTTCAGTTTTCATGAGTTTGCATACTTTTGGTTGTTATTGATATCCAGCTTTAATCTGTGGTGATCAGATAGGATTCAGGGTGTGATTTCAACTTTCTTCTATCTGTTGAGACTTGCTTTGGATCCAAATGCATGATCAATTTTAGAGAAAGTTCCACAGGCTTCCGAGAAGAATATATATTTTTGTGTGTTTTGGTAGAATGTTCTATAAACGTCTGCAGGGTCCATTTGTTTTATGATTTTATTTAGATCCAGTATTTCTTTGTTTAGTTTTGTCTGGATGACCTATGTATGTATGAGAGCTGGCTACTGAAATCACCCACTGTTTTGTTAAAATGAATCATAGTGAGTTCATCTGCCCTGCTGTTTGTATGTGTGAAAAAGAGAAAGGTTATTTAGAATGATATTCTTCAAGCTTCTAAAATAGTTCTGTATTATTTTAATGATAAGTATTGGGGGATTAGGTTTTGGGTATTTAGTTTTTTATTTTCTTTTTTATAGATTCAGTTCCATTTAAACTATAGTAAACTCAGACTCTTAAAAGAAATGCAATCACACACCTGTATCCAGGCCCTCAGGAGGCTAAACCAGGAGGACCTTGAATGCTAGATGAGCCTAGACTATGCTGAGACCCTATCTTAAAAATTATACTGCTCTCTCCTCAAAGGAGTGTAAAAAATATAATCTTGAGACATGTAGAAGTTCTGCACTGGGAATGTGTCATTTAACATGGATTCTTAGGATAACATACTAATCATTTGTGTTTGTAGACTACACAACTATGTCTGTAATCCCTGCTGATTTAAGGCAGGCACTTTATGATCTACTTTTCTATTGTTATGACTAAACCACCATGGCCAAGATAACTTTTAGAAGAGTCTGTACCAGCTCACAGTTCAGGGAAGCTGGGATCCATGCCAGTAGAGCAAAGACAGCAGGCATGACCACAGGAAGCCAAGGGCTCACATCTTGAACAGTAAGCGTGGGGTAAAGATGGTGAACTAGACAGAGTCTTTACATTTTCAAAGCCCTCCTCCAGTGATGCTCTTCCCCCAACAAGGCCACACCTATTAAAACTTCCCAAAGAGTTCTGCTACCTGGGGACCGGGCATTTAAGCGCCCAAGGCTGTGCAGGACATTCTTCATTCAAACCACTGGAGACACATTTCTTTTTAATGTAAAATCTTCCAATCTGAGAATTTTTCGATATGTTGTTGGAAGGCCACACTACCACTGAGCTCTACATAGGCTTTGTTGATTCAAGCTGTGGTGCAGATCTGCTGATAAGACTAGGTAGAGGATGAGGAATGGCCTCTGTGCTACAGGCAAATGCATTTATTAGGATCAGTACTTCCAGTATAAAACAAAGGGAGAATTCCCAGTGAATGAATGATGTGAACGAAGAGCCGAAGGGAAGGTTCTGACTCCTGCTATAGCATCAGCAAGCTTAACACTGTGACTTAAGACCAAGCTTAATGCCCCCACTGCTGCCACTTTGGGCTTGATATAAGGACAGCCCTATGCTTTAAGGCGCTCTCTTGTTCATGTTATTTTTCCCTTGGTGGCAATTTTTCTGCTCTAAATTCTGGGACAGTGAACTAAGAGCAAATGTGTGTTTGGGAAAGACTAGACTGTCGAAATCCTCATTCCCAACTAAGTAAAAAGCACTGGTGAGATGGGTGATGTGGAACCGCTGCAGAGCAGGCAGTTTAAAATTTAATCGATCTAGCAAATTACTGCTCTCCACATTCATACAGAATTCATGCAAACCGAAGCCCATCCTGACACCAAAGCATTGATGCTAACACAGGGACTCCAACTTGAGGCCCAAAAGAGAGGAACATATGTGACCTGCCATCTGAAATATTTGAGGGTTTTTTTTTTACCATAAAAATCAGGGTATTTGTGCATATGTATGCGCATAAACAAACACACAATTTTGGTTTATTTTAATGTAAATTATACCATGCTGCATATATACACATAAATACATTTGAAATCTCCCTTTGTGACAATGGTGGCTTTGAGGAAAAGGGATGGGGGACCAAGGTTAGCAATGGAGAGTAGAGACCTTAGCAAAGGGGCAATAGTATTACTTCTCTTCTCCATTTTATTCTTAAAGAAATAGAGTCATAATTTACTTTCACAACTAGAAATTACTTCTAAATGTTTGGGGAAAATACTCTCTAGAAAGATCTAGGTCAAGTAATATGCATAACAATTGCTTCTTTGAATGCTTTAAAAACTGATTTTCTTTTGCATATTGAGTCTGTTTGTGATGCAGCTGATTTCATGTGGTCACTGGGATGAATGAAAATTTCAAATAGAATTTTTTGTTCTTGTCCTGGATATTTCATCTAAGTAAATACTGCTTGCAGCTGAGAAGATGTTCACGAGCAGCTTGCAGCAGTCAGTCACCAAATGCTGAATGAATGCAATGGGTGAATAGAAATAGATGTAAGGACAGTTGAATGGATGCATTATTGGATGGGTGGGATGGATGGATGCACACATACACACATAAATAAGTAAGCAAAGAATGGTTGTATAGATGTGTTAAACTAATGTGAGAGACAATTGTCTGTTACTTTAAATGACTCTGAACACAGCTTACATAAAACTTGAAAAAAAATCAAGGGAAATTAAAATACATTCTTACTTGCTGTCAACTGACTTGATAAAAATAGTATTTCTTTCCTCAAAAAATAATGAAAATCAGGGCTGGAGAGATAACTCTGTGGTTAAAAGCATTGGCTGACCTGACTATACCACAGAAATACTTGCTCAACTAAGCTCATAGCAGCTTCATTTGTAATAGCCAGAAATAGGAAACAACCTAAGTGTCCCTCAACTGAAGAATGGATAAAGAAAATATGGTATATCTACACAATGTAATACTATTCATCTATTAAAAACAAAGACATCATGAATTTTGCAGGCAAGATGGGTAGAATTTGAAAATATTATCCTCAGTAAGGTAACCAAGATCTAGAAAGACATATAGTATGTACTCCCTTATTCATGGATGTTGTCCATAATGTGCAGGACAACCATGCTACAATCTACAGACCCAAAAAAATTGGGTAATAAGGAAATTTTTAAGGGAAGATGTGCTAATCTCATTCAGAAGGGGAACTATATAGCCATCATGGGAGTGGTTAAGAGGGGTGTGGGGAGGAGAACAGGAATGTCAATCAGGTGTGAGAAGAGTGGGGGCAAGAAAGGGCTGGGAGTGAGAATGGACATTGTGGTGGTGGGGACCTCTGATGACTAGCTGGAGACCAGGGATGGGAGAGGATTCTGAGAATCTATGCGGGGGGGACCCTAGTTTAGATTCCTACCAGAGGGGGATATAGAGGCTGAAGTGGTCAGCTCCTATAGCCAGGTAGGACTTCCAGAGGAGGGAAGGGGACATCAATCCACCCACAAAGCCTTCAACCCAAAATTTGTCTTGCCTACAAAATGTACAGAGATAAACATGGGGCAGAGACCAAGGGAACAGCCAGCCAATGACTGGTCCAACTTGAAACCCATCCCATGTGAGAGAGCCAACTGCTGACACTATTAATGACACTCTGCTATGCTTGCAGACAGGAACCTAGCATAACTGTCTCCTGAGAGGCTTCATACAGTCATAGATGGGGAAGATGCAGAGACACACAGCCAAACTTCAGGCACAGCCTGGGGAGTCTTTTGGAAGAGTGGGGGAGAGAATTGAGCAAGTCAGAGGGGTCAAGGACACAAGAAGATTCATAAAGTCAATTAAGCTGGGACCATAGGGGCTCATAGAGCCTGGGCCACCAACCAGGGACCTAGACTCCCCACACACATCTGTAGCAAATGTGCAGCTTGGTCTTCATGTGGGTCCCCTAACAAGTGGAGTAGGAGCTGTCTTGATCTCTGTTACCTGCCACTGGATCCCCTTCCCAGCTACTTGGACTGCCTGGTTGGGCCTCAGTGGGAGAGGAAGTGCCTAGTCCTGCAGAGACTAAATACCCCAGGATGGTATTTATCCAAGGGGGCTCCTCTTCTCTGAGAAGAAGGGCAGTGGGCAGTGAAGGGAGGGTTTTGTAAGAGTGGGACTTGGAAGAGAGGAGGGAGATGTAAGGTGAATAAAAACAAAACAAAACAAAACAAAACATTGACTGCTCTTCTAGAGGACTCAGGTTCAATTCCCAGCACCCACATGGCAGCTTACAACTGTCTATAATGCCAGTTCCTGAGGATCTGACATCCTTCTCTGAGCTCTGTGAGTACCAGGCACACACACAGTACACAGACATGCACACAGACCAAACACATACAAATAAAAAAAACAAAATGAGGGGCCTCACAAGACAGTCCTAGTTATATAACATGTTGAAAGGTAAGATTTGGCAGGAACTAGTGGACAACATACAAGTAAACAGTGAAATTGTTTAGAAGTGCAGTGGAGAGAAAGGGTAGGGGACCCAAGTCACAGGGAGAATGGTGGTACCCAGAGGGCAGCAAAGCCGTTGGGAAAACTGACTCTGCTGCATACAGGCTGCCGCTTCAAGCTACTGTCAGCCATGTCTCCTGCCATCCAGAACACAATCCCAGAATGAGAGTGGAGCCTGTCATTGTGGAAAGAGAAGCTCTCCCAGGCTCAGGGCAGTGGGATGGGAGAGGCCAGAGCGACTCTTCCTGGGTGACAGATACCTTCTTTCCACCCTCAGTCCCCACTCCAGGTCATTGTCTTTTTCTTTCTACCTAGCTTTTTGTATTTCTGCACCTTCAGGTGCGGAAAAGGAAAACCATGGCTGAATGAGAGGCTTGATGCTTTCACCTGGTCATCGCAGCAACAACACACCCTGACCCAGGTGGAAAAAGAACACCGAACCCCCATTTCTCCTGAATTCTAGGAGACTTCCAGCAGGCATCTTGCTAAAATTACTTCTTGGTTTATGGCATAAAGTGTTTTAGGGGCTCCACATTGTGCAATGCCCTGGAGTTCCTGGCTTTCCAGAGCTGCCAGGCATTGTTAAATTAGTGAAATGCAAAAACAATGGTTTGAGTACTTCCTACAGCTGTCTGACCAGGCAGAGTGGGGCTTTGGGTGGAAAGAAGAGAGAATGAAGTTGTCCCCCACTTCCTGTTCTCACCCCACACAAAAGCTGCTAGTGATTGACTTTGGAAGTGCCACATACCCATCTCTGCCTAAAACACATGCTGTCAAACTTGTTTTTCTGTTCCTTGAACAATTCTGTCAAATGCCCTAAGTCATGCTGTCAAGAGAACTCTTTTTTAACCGCAGTGTCTGTAGTTCCCAAGACACCAACTGTAGCACTTGCCAAATGGGACGGAGGGAACCGATGCTCTATCCCCCATCCCATCCTTACTGAGTGTGGTAGCTGATGACAAGCTAAAACAGCTCTACTTAAGTGTCCTTAGGGGCCAGGCAGTAACGCAAACAGGCAAAGTGGCCAGTGTTTGCTTCGCCTAGAGGAATCAAGTCCTCAACTTGGTCCTCAGACACATGGATTTGTCCTTCTGTCTCTGCAATGACAAGAAGCCAGCCAGAGGGAATGGAGATAATGGGTTAGTAGGGTGCTCCTGTGCTGTGGAAAATTCAGTTAGTTCTAAGAACAGGTTCCTCCCAGGGATATCAAAGAAACGTCTTTATATCTAGCTTTTTGAGGGGAAGCCTCTTTTAACTTCAGAAGCCCTACCAGGCATTTAGACTGGGACTTTATTCACATGTCCTACCATTTGCTAGATGTCGAATCTGGGGGACATCTACAAACCTTTGCCTCAGTTTCTTCATCTATACAATGGGAACAGCAACAGTATCCAACTAATGGGGTAGTGCTAAGCTTAAGAGACTCCATGTAAATGAAGTACATGGAACCTGTGTATTGTCTGAGTGAGCAGAAAGCAGAGGAAATGATTAAATGTCAGAGAGAGAGAGAGAGAGAGAGAGAGAGAGAGAGAGAGAGAGCGAGCCAATCCACTATGACCAAGACACTGACATCTAAAAGGCATTTCCTTTTCTCTCCACTTTATCTCTCCTCGCAAAGAATGTTAACTGTAAGAAAGGTGTCTCTTCTCTTCTTCCCCAGGAAGAGAAATGAACTTTTATGCAATCAAATTCATGTTCCATCAAGAATTTAGAAGACAAGCTAGGCAAGAATTCTAGAGCAAGGTGGAATTCATTAATATTCTGCGAGAGACAGAGAGTTGAAGAGATAGTAGAGTCATTATAAGACATTTAAACACCCACCACACAGAGAAACTCCTAATGGGTGAGTGTAGGTATAATTTAATGCTTGCATTTATGAGAAAGGCCAGGAAATGACAGGTCTGTAATTTTGACTTCATGAAGAGGAGGTAATGGAAGTGCTGTGCAGGCTTCCAGCAGCGGAGTGCTGTGAAAGTTATTATTTAATTAGGGTCTGTAAGCACAGATTCAAATGAGAGAAGAACTCGAATTTTGCAAGCAGGAGGTTCATTGTCATCCCAAAGAAATAAAGAGGCAACAGACAGTGACTGGCCAACTGGTCTTTGGGGTCCTACCTGGAACCCATCTTGGAAATCTGAGCCCAAAGAACCTCATGCGGCCTTCACCTTTGTCAGTGAGAACTCTTGGGGTCAGCTTCAACAGAAGAGGATCGGTGAGCTCTTCAGCAATGGGAAGACGGAAAGGAAAGCTCGCTAGTTCCAGTGATGGATCTGGGAGAGGAAAAGATCAAATAAACGTCAAAGGGGTTGGGTAGGACAAGAGAACCAGAACTTAGTGACAAGGCAGTTAGAAAGCTTTGTAGCTAGGGCCCAACATTTCCCACCACATCCATGAGGGGATGTGATAACACCCAGGAGATGAAGCCAGAAGTGGGAATGATGTAGCCAATGGGGGCTAGCCTTACAGTGATTCTGTACATTCCTACAGCCCCTCGGCCACTGCGTGATCATTGTGAGTCATGTTGATGTTGATAGACTTGGAAGGTTTCAGCACTAAATGAGGAGCTGGTGAGATGGCTCAGTGGATAAAGGTAATTGCTACCAAGCCTACACACAGACACAGACACAGACACAGACACAGACACAGACACAGACACAGACACACACACACACACACACACACACACACAGAGAGAGAGAGAGAGAGAGAGAGAGAGAGAGAGGGTGTAAGGTGACTGATGAAGAAGAAAGAACGGAGGAGTCGATGGTGCCTGAGGAACTATCTCCTTTCCTGTGGCGGGAAAGGTAGGCTAGCTTATGGTTAGGCCTGACATCAGCATTTTTCCAAAAATAGACCCAGAAAACAAGCCAGAGCCTGACTTGGAGAACTCGTGAACTATGTATTTATGGGTTAGCAAATGATACTCAGCAACTTGGCTGAAAACTCTGAGGTCTCATGAAGAAAAGTACTGTTACGTTTTCCTTGAGGATATCTCATGTCTGGGTGCCCTTCTGGGTCAGAGGTGTCTGCTGGTCTGGAGCTTAAAACCACGGGAGATGCCCAGTGAGGAACAATAGAATTATTTAATCAGGATGACATGGATTCCTGTTCTGGCTATGGCTCTAATCCTGGTGACCTTGGAAAGTGTGCTTCCTCCCTACACTAGTCTCAGCTGCACACCTACAAGAGAGGCAGGGTTATAAGCTGTAGTGTGAGTCACATGGAAGTGTACTTGGGGAAGGCAAATTTAAACATGAATAAAATGTGTGCTAAGAAGGCTGAGCACTGAGACCAGGCCCAGGGTTATGTGAGGCCAGGGAGCTCAAATGCAGGTGACTCATATAAGGAACCCCAAAAAGCAATGTGACCAAGAAGTTATGCAAATGGGGAACAGAGTCAGCTCAGATGGGATGCAGGTTCTAAGTAGGCCCTGTCTGGAGCCTGTTCTCTGGAGGTAAGTTTGCAATTTGTTTCTGAACTGCACCTGACTAACCCCAACTACAACATCCTGCAGAGAGCAATTTTCTCTCAGGAACCACCTTGGGATCCTCAGTCTGGAGAATTAGAGAGTCCCCATTCAATTTCCAAGTTTGTTTCCAGACTTCTCTCTGGGAATTCTGAACATTCTTTCTGGACTGTTCCTGAACTTTCTTCCACTGTCTGTCCCTTTTGGAAAGTCCTTTGGCTGCTGCTGCTACTGCGAAAGTGATGAGATATCTATCAATCAAGATCAACGGCATCATTTCTGACTTCATAATTACTGCATCCAATCGGCCCTGCAGGGCTTTCAGGAGCCTGGGACAATGTTAGAAACTGGTGGTCGGGGAGGTAGACATAGTCAGCTCCAAAACATGAAAACTACAAAGTCAAAGTAGTATTTATTTTTAAAAGTTGTTGGGTTAGTTATTTTTGCATGACTGTGGCAAAATTCTGGATAGAAAACATGTGGAAGTGGGTGGGGCATATCTTAGCTCATGGTTTTACAGAGTTCAATTCATCAAATTGGTAGTTAAAGGAGACTAGGCATAAGAACTGGGCAAATCCAGGCAAGCCCAGGCAAGTCAAGTACTAATAGAAAAAAAATACCCCGGCTTTAGCCTTCTACACCCCAATAATGATTCTAGAATGCCTAGAGACAGAGTAAGATAAAGCTCATCTACCCCAGAATTCCAATGTGCTTTAAATCAGGCCTGCAAGCTCACTTGGTTCTTTCTTTCTATCTGTCTATTCTGTCTGTCTGTCTGTCTGTCCGTCCGTCCGTCCGTCCATCCATCCATCCATCTACCTACCTACCTACCTACCTACCTACCTATCTTTCTTGGTAATGGAAGACTCCAGCAATGCTGGACTTCTGCAGAATAAAACATCCTTTGCATTTACATATTATTTGAGTTCAGGGTGTCATTCTTCCGTGAATCATGGACCCTTACAACATTATGGTGCTGGGAGCCACTTCATGGCAAAAAGGAAGTGGGGGGCATGGTGATGGTAAGAAACACCCCAGTGACTCACTTCCTCCAACTAGGCCCCCACTCCTACTTTTCAACACCTCCAAATATTACCAGCATGCTGTAAAACCACCAAGGTGTAAGACTCTGAGGAGCCATAGCTACTAGGGGCCCTCGGAATGAACCATGCAGAACCGGGGGATTGATGCAAAAGCAAGAGGAATTTATTGTCCCTACACACTGGGGTCGTCTCGCACCTGAAGGAGAGGCAGCAACCCTGGGCAGCATTTGGCGAGTTTTTATACAGTTTCCAGGGGTGGAATAGAGCATCAGCAACTAGGCACAATATGATTGGCTGAACAGTGTGCCCTTTAAACTGATTGGTCTTTAGGGAGTGAGGTAGTAGGAACTTCCCATAGCTTCAGGCGGCCAACAGTTGGTCCACCCCGTGGTTTTTCTGAGGAATGTAATCATTCTTTCCCTTTGGGCCTATGTGCTCCACCAACCTCTTCCTCCTGGGAGGGGAGGGATCTTCATGTTCTGGGGGCTGGTGGAATTTTCCAACAGTCTTTAGTTAGCTGACCTCTTCAAAGGGATGAATCATTTCCTATGCCAGAACCCTGGGGATTTAACTGTCTGTGAAATACCCTCCCAGACACCCCAGAAGTGTGCTCTGTTACTTCCTAGGATTTTTCAACCCAACCAAGTTGACAGAATTAACCTTTGCTGTCATAAAAAATAATTTTGACAGACGTATTTATTACTTATTGTGGAAACTAGATGCATTCCCATGTGATTACTGTACCTAGGAGGGGCTCTTCGGAAGAAGATGGCGAGCGTTGTGGGGAAGATGGAAATGTATAGGTTTAGCACAGCATGCAAACTGCTCTTCCTGCAGCTGCAGCACAGGCTCCCAGCTTGGAGCCCTCCTGGTTTATCTCTTCTGCACATGCCTCATCTTCCTTCCTCCCAACCCCCAAATGTCTTAAGAAGTAAGGATTTGGCATGTCTCTGCTGAATAAATAAATAATTGCAGGGTTTGGAATTTGTTGTCCTTGAGATTCATTGTCATAAACAGACCTTGAGTTGTGTAAAGGAAACTTTAGCCTTTTACTAATGACCCGATTTTCCTTCTATCAGCAGCTGAGGGAATAAGCAGCTCAGTGTAATTGGATCATTTTACTGAAAATGATCAGAGCAGTAGCAAATTATGTCTGTGTGATGGATCTTCAGCATTACCAATTTTTCTGGTCAAATTTGTAGGCAAATTATTGTCTTAATTCCAAAATGATGTATCCAAAGATTTTTTTAATGTGTCAGATGCAATGGAAATTTGTAACAAAATATAAACGGAAAGCAAGACAAATGTGTAGTATCTAGTACATCCATTTAAAAAAAAATCAAATAAAATTAGTCTTCACTCATGAGCTGGAAAAAGTATATCCTTTATGAAGAAAAAAAAATCCAGTTGCAAGGGATGCTACAGAAGGCCCAAAACTGTTGAGGAGAAATTCAAAAGCCACCATTGCAAAAGCTGACATTTCAAGTTTGCATCTGAAAGCCAAACTACAAAGGTCATGTCTGAGACACATGCTCAAAAACATGCTTTCCCTCAGCCTCAGGTGTGAGACATAAAGTGATATTTTCAGCAGAATTACTAGTCAATGTCAACATGAGCCCCTCAGCTGTCAATCAGACTGAAAGCAATTGGAGGGCAGAGACTGTCTCTCCCTCATGGGTAGGTCTTCACTTCCTGCCACAAGCTCCCACGCTTAACAGGCATCTAAATGTGTGAATATTCTGTGCATAAATGTGCTTGTTTGTGCTTAAATGCATGCAACCTATTCACATTAAATTCAAGATCAGTCTGGAGCACAAGTGATACTGCCTTCTAATGAGAACACATCTGAGATATTTCAGAGCTTGGGGGGAGGGGCTCTAACAAAACCCCCAGGACCCTGATAATCTGCTGGCTCAGTCAAGCAGGAGGGTGTTGCTTGCTAAGATCTTGCAGGAAGCCCCAGTGGAGGCCCCTGGTCATTCACATCTATGTAAATGAGCACACGTCTGGGAAATTTTGCAATGACTCCTACAGTCATTACAGAGTCAAACAGCCAAAAAAAAATGTGGACTTTTAATGTGTGAGCAGGGGGCTTGGAGATTTACAGTATCTCTGCTGTCACTCCTTACAGGGAAAAGGGAAATGTTGTACTTGCAGACTATAAAGGGTACTCTTAATTGGCATCTTGATTGGACTGAGAACACTGGGGCATTAGTAAAGCGGACCTCTGGGTGTCTCTTCGATACCATTTCCAGAGGTGGTCCTGAGTGCTCTGCCTTATAAGTGGATTAATTCCTTGATGGATTCATCGATTGGCATGGTGAAAAGGAGGAGGTGGGGCCCTGTTGGAGGAAGCTGGACACCGGGGGCATGTTACTGTGGTTTATGTCTTGTCCCACCCATGCCTGTACCCCTTTTCTTCTGCCCTTCTAGACATGGTGATGTGAACCTCACTGTCTACCATGCCTTCCTGCCATGATGGAGTGACACCTCCGTAACCATGAGCCCAAATCATTTCCCCTTTAACTTGTTTGCTCCAGGTATTCTGTCACAATAATAGAAAGCAACAAATATAGTCACCCAGAAGGCCAATGATTGCCCAGCCAGGTAGTGGGTGTGGATTCCAGGAATCCTGTCTCAGTGTTTTGGTGTGTCTCTGCCCCCTTCTGCTCCTCCTCCTGCTCCTCCTCCTGCTCCTCCTCCTGCTCCCTCTCCTGCTCCTCCTCCTGCTCCTCCTCCTGCTCCCCCTCCTCCTCCCACTCCTTCTCCTGCTCCCCCTCCTGCTCCTCCTCCTGTTCCTCCTCCTGTTCCTCCTCTTCTTCCTCCTGCTCTTCTTTTCTCCAATCCCATCCTCCCTCCCACCAGAAGGGTCCTACTATCCTCTGGTCCTAGTGGGCATTGTTCTCATCAGTAGGGAGCCTCTATCACTTGTTCTATAGCTTGGTCCTCTGCATTTCCTTCCCGATTCCCACAGCAGGCAGCACCAAGTGTCCTTTCTGAGCATCATTTGGGTGTTAGCCTCCAGAGTCAGCAGGCACCCTGCTTGGTGCTCTTGCCTTCAACACTTGGTCCAAGGGCTCTTGGTCCCTAGTCTTCTGAAAGCTCTGGTTCTTGCTGGGAGGAAAATGAAGAGTCAGGACAATATTCACTGGTTCCCTTCTCAATGGTTCCTTTGTCTGCAGGAATTTGTTGACCACCTCCTGTGTGCCAGCTCAGACTAGAAAGAGAGGTTCCTGAAGAGTTTGTCTACAGAAAGGTACAGAGGGGAGATCATGAGGAGGGACACATGCGTATTTGGGAGTTTGAGAAGCAAAACACGGAGACTTTCATTTTAGTACCTTTTATTTAATCTAATGCATCCAAAATGTTATAATTTCAGAAACAGTCAAATTTGTTACATTTTCTAAAAGTGTAGTTCTTTAAAGTATGATGTGTCATTTTTACCCAAAGTATAGCCAATCAGATTGGCCACATTTCAGGTGCTTAGCCAATGAGGCCAGAAGCTACTACATTGGACAGTACAAGTCCTGAGATTATTGGCATGTGTCCAGGAGGAGGAGGAAGAAGAAGAGAAGGAGGAGGAAAAGAGGGAGGGAGGATGGGAGGGGAAGAGGGAGGGGGAGTAAGAAGAGACATAGGAGGACATAAAGGCAATGCCTGCTAGAAGGTGCTCAGGGAGGTGTTAGGAGAGGTTGGGTGACTGGGTGTCAAGGGTTGGGGAGTGTGTAGAGATGGCAGGACCTCAGGCAGAAGAGACATTTATGCTGGGGTCATCTTGGCTGGGCTGATGAGAACTAGGAACAGAGAAAGACTAGAGGAAGGAGGAAGGGATTGGAGCAGCGGTTACCCCAGCCACAAACAATCTGAAAGGAGAAAACCACATGGTTTACAGGAGAACAACACATAGCCTGGCCTCTGAAGATTGACTTAGCTTTCTTTAATTCACAGTATATATTGAACACCTACTATGTGTTGGAGGCTATTAATGATTTAGGGTTAATAAGTGGGTTCATGTCCCTTTACCATGGAAAAGCACGGTGTACTTAGGAAGGGAGGTAATAATAAGGAAGTATGTGTGCATAAGACTGTTTCAGAGGCTGGTAAGGGGAGGGGTTGGTAAAGCACCGGAAGGCTGGGGGCACAGTTAGGCTGTGTGGTAATCTAGGCACTTCCATTTGCCCCTCCATCCACTCCTCATCTTTCTCCTGCAGCTGAAGGTGTTGGTCGATGATGGTTTTGTAGTTTTGATCATTGTACTGCATTTGTGTAAGGAGTTAGTCAGGGGAAACTGGATGAGTGATAGGGAAACTCAGATGTCCCAAATTACTATCCAATCAGAAGAAAAAAAAAAACTATGTCAGCACATACCTTTAGCCTTATCTCTTGGGAGACCAAAACCTGATAATCGTGAATTTGAGGCCAATCTGGGCTACATACTGGGTTCCTGTTTAAAGGGGAGGAAGAAAAAGATGGGGAAGGGGAGGAGGTTAAAAACTGCACAAGCCATGATGAAAACACATCCAACAACTGAGAATCTACATTTAACCACACTAATGACTGGGTCACTTTAACAGCGTTGCTCACACACAACGAGAGGGAGTGCTCTATAAAACTCAGCCTTCCCAGACAGGCTGCCCTTGCTGAGGCTACCAAGCCAAGCATCCTCTGTTCTACTAACATAGCGTGCAACACAGAGGCAGGGTCTTGGACCTACCAGGGCAAGCTGACCACTGTCTCTACCCCCCTAAGTCACAGAAACTCCATTTTGGGCTGCCTGGCCTCTGTGGCTCCACTGGCCAGGAGAAAGAAGGGACTGTTGGATGACTAAGCCCCCTTGGGTCTGAGATACTTCACTCCAAGTGCAGATTTGCTGGACATAATACCCCCCCCAAACCACTGGGGCCACATGGAACAAGCCAGGGAACATCTCCATTTCTTGAGCTGGAGGCTCATCCTGGTGGGAGGCAGGAGTAACCACTGTGGAGATAACCCAGAAGTCTGGCTGTGTCCTCATGCATCAGCTTGTGACATCCTGCCCAAGGCTATCATTGTCATCGTCCCCATTTTATATGAGAAACTGAAGCATGGAGAGATGAAGGGTATTGCTCTGGTTCCATCACTCCCAAGAAATGCAACTCATAAGTCAGCCCTCGACTACTGTTGTGTCGCTATTTCTGAAAATGGAAGCATTCCCTCCCTCCATGGGATGGAGGCAGAGAAGATGCAGGAAGCTAGAGATACTTACAAGGCTCAAAAAAATTACAGGATTCACAAGGACTCTTCCCAATGTGACAGGGACAGATAGCGCAGATGTTCCTCCATCTTGTATTTTTGCTAAGGCCATCTTAGATTTAACTAGAATTTGTTCTCCTTGATGTAGAATCCTGTGGGAAATTATCCTACTCCATTCTAGGACCCTGAGGTCAAGATGCCCCCAGCTAACTTATCTTAGTTTCTGTTAAACTGAATGCTTGTGTAAACTTCCCCCTCCAACTGCCAGTCAAGACACCGGGATGTGGATTTTTGCCTTTAAAAGCCCCTTGATCTAAATACTTGGCACTATGCTTGGGTCTTGAACACCTGAATGTAGTCTCACGTGGCTGGAATACAGACTTGCAACTGGCTGTACACTTTGCTGAGTGGCCATCTCTTGGGGGCTCCCAGTATCACCCAGGTTGTGATTAGGCATCCCAAATGGCTGGGAGAACAGAATCGGGTCAGGCTGCCAGCACACTGTGTGGGATGCTTTAGGGATGCAGCTTTTCACTTACTTGGGGGTTAGCTTTTCAGACACATAGCTGTCTTTAAATCCCCCGAGGCCCTGTAGATAACCTTTCATCTCAGTGGTTCACCAGGCTAGAATTGGGCAGAGTAGTTCCTTTGTTCTATTGTTGCATTTCCTATGGCTAATAGATATTTATTCATTCATGTCTCCCCCTTCCCCCCAAAAAACCTGTTCTCAGCTATACAACTACCAGGACATGTAAGGAACACAGACTGTCCAGTGCCTAGAAAGAGTAGGGACAGGAGACAGAACAAGATGACCACGTCTTGTGGGGGTATCTCTCTTAGCTCTGGGAGCCAGGGTGCTATCCCAGAGTAAATCAGACATACCAACCGGTTTTTATTTCATTTGTTTCATTGGACCCAGACTCAGAGAGGCACACTTAAAACAACTTCACCCAGAGAAAGACGCACTTAAAGGACGCAAAAAACAAAAACAAAAAAAAAAAACCCTCAGCTATTTCTCCTAGCAATTTGGGGGACCATCCATCTGCCAAATGGATTCCCTCCCGCCTCCTGCCTCTTTCCTCCCAGCCTTACTCTTTATGGATGGTTCGTGCCCGAGCACACATGCAGTACAGTTATTTTGTTTTCTCTGTTCCTTTTACAGAAGTTACAAAGTGATAAATTCTCACTCTAGAAATAATTAAACTAGCATAGAAATGTATGGTGGAGGACGTGAACGCCTCCCTTCCCTGCACCTTGGCTGTACTTTGCTTTCTATTGTGATACACTCTAGGACCACAAGAAGCTTGGGGGAAGAAAAGCATTTAGTTTATCCCTTTCACACTAAATGTAGGCTGTAAGAGAGCAAAGACGTGTCTGTCTTGCATACTCTCATGTTCCCAGGAGGGGGGTCAGCTTGCTGTATTTATTGAGTGCCAACTGACTGGCTAGGTGGATTTGTTCTTCAAAACTTTACAAATTGTGGACATTACTCCACACTGGACACACAGGCCCACTTCATGCCGTAACCAGGTGTACTTAACGTGAGGGTCTCCTTATTAGCGGGTCTTGCAGAGGTTCTGTAACAGTGCAATGAACCCGTGTGTCATTTTCTCTTTTTCGTTAGCATGTAGCGTGTATTCAATGGGAAAACATTCATTGTGACATTTCTGGGTACGTATGTAATACACTTGGTTCATGTTTTTGTCTCTGCTATTCTGCAATCCCCTCCCCATTTCTCTGTTTCTTTTCACATCCCAGAGTTCCCCTTTACCTTCATGTCCTTCTTTAAATCTGGTTCCACATAGGAGAGAACACATATGAGACATCTCTATGGTCTAACTCACATTACTCAACATGATCTTGATTTCTACTCTCATAAAAAAAGCATGGCAAGCGGCAGCTTTCAACCTCAGCACTGGGAGATGGGTAGGTCTTGGCTCTCCGGCCAGCTAGCCTTGCCTGGTTGGTGAGTCCTCAGTCCCAGAGAGACTGTGTCTCGAAAAATAAAGCAGACAACTTCTGAGGAGCAGCATAAAAGCCTGGCCTCTACATGCCTGGGCACAAAGTCTATGTGCATCTTCACACATGCACATGCACGCACACGCACGTGTGAACGCAAGGAACTAAAGTATTAAAATTAATAGTCAATTTTCTTTATCAGCTTCATGGACTTGAAAAATGTGATTGTTGTTGGGTGGTGGTGGTGCACGCCTTTGATCCTAGCACTTGGGAGGCAGAGGCAGGTGGATTTCTGAGTTCGAGGACAGCCTGGTCTACAGAGTGAGTTCCAGGACATCCAGGGCTACACAGAGAAACCCTGTCTCGAAACAAAACAAAACAAAACAAAAAAACAAACAAACAAAAAGAAAAATGTGATTGCTTACTGAGACATGTTTGTCAGAATTGTTCTAGAGAAAACTTGACCTAAGTGTAGGCAGGATCCTATGGGCTGAGGGTCGGCCCTGGAGTATCCTTCTTTCTGCCTCCAGGCAGCCGGTGTGTTACAACCAGCTTCCTCACACCCCCACTCAGCCTCAGCCTCAGGCTGCACCTTCCATCAGGCCTCCCTACCATGATAGTATGCTCTTAGGTTGTGAGCCAAGATAATTTTTTTTTCTCTTAAGTCACTCCTTGTCAGGCATTTAATCAGGCCCAATAGGAGCATAAGTGATCCAGGTCTTCTCCGCTTAAGGCTTGTGAGGGTGACAACATTGCTTCAGGTAAGAAGCCACCATTTGTTTAGAAGAGGTTCACTTTCCTAAGGGCTGTTTCTCAATTCAGTTAATCAGTTCGCTTAATTATTCTGATCAGAAGGTTTGATGACAAGGATCACCACAAACAATGAAGCATGATTTGTGAAGGACTAGCAACTGCTGTCCCTTTGGGGATCACCTGACTCCTGTCTTAAGAGAACTAGCAGAATCAAGGCAGGGATTTTACAAGAGTGAGCAGCAAGGGCTCCCTGCACTGCTCAGGGTTGCTAGGCTGAAAGTCTGTGGTAAGTGTGGAGTAGCAGCTCTAAGTGTGGAGTAGCATCTCTAAGTGTGGAGTAGCATCTCTAAGTGTGGAGTAGCATCTCTAAGTGATGAGTAGCATCTCTAAGTGTGGAGTAGCAGCTCTAAGTGTGGAGTAGCATCTCTAAGTGGAGTAGCATCTCTAAATGTGGAGTGGCTGTCTTCTCTTTGACCCCATGAGGAAAATGAAGACCTGAGGTGGAAAGCAGGCCGAGTGATGGAGAAAGACGGAGGCTCTGGACCCATTAGTTCCTGAAGACATGCTCTGAGGCTGTCAGGCTCCTCCTGATTTGGCCTCCATCACTTAAGAATTCCTCATTAAGATGCTACTGTAGGATATAAACTGTCAAGCTGAGCACAATAATATATTTTCTGGTAATTTAAAAATAGGACTCTAATTTACATGAGTAGTATTTACAGATCATAAGGGTACATTTGACTGATTTTTGACAAACACAGGCATGCTTCCACTAAGACTCATGGGAACAACTCTTGCATACCTTCCTCAGGGACAACTGTGTTAGATTTTTTTTTTTTTAAACCAGAGTAGCTTTATCTGTTCTGGAACTTCCTATCAGTGCAGCCAGACAGCATGGCCTCTTTTTGGATTGTCCTTGTTTTACAAGGTGTATGTATGTTCTGTTTGCTTGGTTGTTTTGAGAGAAGGGGTGGGTAGGTTATGGTTGTGCAGCCCAGGCTCCAGAGTGATAGAATTACAGGAATGCCAGGAATGCCACACTTTCCCTTCCCATTTCCTTCAACCTGGGATGAGATCCCTTTTTTGTGTCCTCTAGAGGGGCTCACCATTCATCACCCACCATCCACGCACCTGGCTTGGGAAGAGTAGAGTGGGGAGGGAGGGATGGGGCTGGTTGTGTTTCAGCTCTGAGAGGGAAGGTATCCTGGCAATCAGACGCCAAGGAATACGACAAGGTCACACTGCACAACCAACCTTAGGCATTTACTGGAGGGGAAAATCTCAGGAGGGTGGCTGCCTCTGCTTGGGAGGAGAAGCAAAAGAGAACTGAGCAGAGCACTGGGTTTATAGTGTGTTTCCTTCTGGGGTATGGGGGCTTTCCAAAGTGGAGATTTCCAGGCCTTGAGTTGGGGGATCCAGTCCTGGAGTTTTAACTCTGCAGGGAAGGAGCTGGGTCCGGCCATTAGGGCAGTCAGAGTGTTCTGTGGGTGGAACTTGGTGGTTGGAGGTCCTCAGGAGAGGAGCCTGGCCATTCGTTTTCCTTGAGGGGCTTACACTGGTGGCCTACCCAGCAGTGTTTGCGGGCAAGACTTGACTGGAAACAGGTCCGTATTCCCTGGCCTTCTAACCTGAAAAAAGATTATTTACAGCTATAAAAGGGCAAGGGGCAGCTTCAAACAGCACATCAAGAGCTCTGCTTTTGAATTTTAAAAGTTTTGCATCTAAGTTGACACCTGATTGAAATGGAATTTTCCGAAGGGCTCGGAAAGTTATTAGTTGTGAGTCACCCATGAGTCCTTGCTCTGCGTGGGCTGCCATCCTCACTCAGCAGGGATGAGGACCGAGCCTAATCCTGCTGCTTATGAAGCTCTCATTCTTGAAGATCAAGCCCTGTTCCTGGACCAGCAAGCCTTCTCCTTCACTCTTCCAGCTCCTTCAGCCAAAGCTCTTGAGGTTAAAGCCAAGAAGAGATCATTAAGATTCTCTGGAAAGCTGGTGGAGCAGCTGTGTGGAGAAAGAGAGAGGAGAGAGAAAAGAGAGAGACAGACAGAGAGAGATAGGCAGATAGAGAGAAACAGAAAAGGGTTTATACAACCTTGGAGAACACTGTATTTCCAAGCTGTGTGATCATGTACAAACTGTTTAACATCTCTGTGCTTTAGCACAGAAGGATATGCACGCAGAGGGGCAACCGGGCCAGTGTAACTAGCAGAGCTTCTCGTGGCCAAGCACTCAGTGTTTACACCCTACTTAGTTTTAATATTCTTAGGGCTATGCGAGGGACAATGACTGGCAGATTACTGCCTTGGCTCATCACTAACTGTGTGGCCTTGAACAACCCCCTCTTCATTGTTTTAAGTTTTGTTTTTGTTTGTTTTGTCTGTGAATCCATAGGGCCTTTATAGGTCAGGCCTTTATTACCACTAACATCGAGCCTTTCCAGGTCTCCTCTTGCCTTCCCTCAACTCCTGACCCCATGTACCTCAAGACAGAAGATCTGGGGTAGTTGGGTGTGCTGTCTAGTTTCTTATCAATTTGACACATGCTATAGCTATCAGAAAGGCAGGGACCTCATGAGATCCAGTTGTAAGGCCCTTTCTTCATTAGTGATTGATGAGGGAGGGCCCAGCCTATTGTGGGTGGGGCCACCCTGGGCTGGTGGTCCCAGGGTCTACAAGGAAGCAGGCTAAGCAGGTTATGATGAAAAAGCCAGTAAGCAGCACCCCCTCCAAGCACTAGCTCTTGCCTCCAGGTTCCTGCCCATTTGAATTGCTGTCCCGACTTCCTCCAGAGATGAACTACAAAGTGAAATTTGAAGACAAATAAACCCTTTCCTCCTTAACTTGCTTTTGGTCAGAGGGCTTCATAACAGCACCCCTGACTAAGATACAGGAACGGTTCATAACTTCACCCCCTTTGCCCAGATAGGAAGTGTATCTGTCTGTACTCTGCCTCCCGGCGGACCATATCTAACCCACACCGTCCAGAGCCTTGCTCCACACTGCCTCAGTGAATCCCACAACCTTCTCCTGCAGAGCTGGAGTGAGGGCAGCAGCTATATCACACAGAGGGAGGAATAAACATGATTCAGCCATGGAAGAGGCTTGCACCATGCTGCCTTAGAATAAATGGCCAATAAAGGTCAGACATCTTCATATCACTCTGAGAATCAGGCATGGTGGGGGCTATGTCTGTCTTTCAGTCCTGGTCTCAGTATGTTAGTGTACAAAAGTAGGAACATAGCTCCCTCCGACCCTGACTACTGGGAGCTGTCTTTGCTACTCTGTGTGGACAGGTGCTCTGCAGTGTGTGTCCTTACACACACATGTCACATTAATGTCTCTACCCCTGATGGCTTGCATCTGGGGCACCTGGGCAGTGTGCCTGCTGGGTGAGGGCAGAGGCAGGACCTGGCATGTGACTTCCAAGCCTGAACATAGTGATTTGTGAGGCAAAGCAAGTTGTTTCTGTGGGTTCTCCTGCCGTTTCAGCTGCTCCATAAACACAGTTTGGGCCTTGGTGGTGGGTAAACTGTGTGCTCAGACCTGTATTTAAGATCTTACTTGGACAGAGGCTGCCAGTCAGAGGACCAAGGGTATAATTTAGATTAGTGTACCCCTAGCTTCCAGGTTTGTCTAGGCCACAGCAGCCTCTTCTGGAATCCGAGTTATGTACTATAATAGTTAGGCACTGGATTTTGTTCAAGGAAAGAAAAATAGTGTGTATGTGAGGGTATCTGAGGCCAAATAGCATGCTCAGGTGCTGAGTGTGTGCGTGGCCGCACACACACACACATATACACACATATACATAAATAGGCATGCATATGAACACACATACTCACAGGCATGCACATACACACAGAAGAGTGCGCGCCCTCTCTCTCTCTCTCTGTCTCTCTGTCTCTGTCCCTGTCTCTATCCCTGTCTCTGTCTTTGTCTGTCTGTCTGTTTGTCTGTCTGTCTGTCTGTCTGTCTGTCTCTTTCTCTTTCTTCTGTTCTCTCCTTGGATTTCTCCTTCAACTTTCCTTGTCTGGCTGCCTTGACTCCTCCTGTTCTTTACCAGGGCATGTTCCCTATTTTCCTTGTGCTTGGCTTTATTTCCGCCTGTCCTTTGTCCACACTAGAACCCACAATTGACCACAATTTGGTACCCAGGCCACCTTGTTTACTCTTGTGCAACAACAAAGTGCAGTCATCATTGGGCATGAACCGATTCCTCAGAGCAGACCCTGGGGACATTCACATAAGGGAAGCACAGGCTAGCAAAGTGAAGATACTTGACTGAATCTCTACAGCAGTTCCTGGTGATGCTGGAGTCAGGATGTAGGAGTCTGACCCAAGAATCCAGGTTCTACACCCCATGCTTCAGTGTCTCAAAGAGGCACATATAGGCTTGCAAGATTTTCCAGTCTTTCATGGTTTTCAAACCCATGAAATCATCTTAGTGGATTATGACTATCCTTCAAGAGTCTACATGAGGTCACAGCAGGGGCCCAAGAGCATAGATTTCTGTACAAGCCAAACCCAACCTCAGACACTTGTTTCAGGTTGACATGGTAGTGTGCATGGGCCTGTTTCCAGTGAAAAGTGATCTCCAAGCTATGCCATGAACTAAAAATATTATGAACATTTTGTCTGTGTGGTCCTTTTTGGGGAAATATTGGTTTATTGGGGGGCCCCTCCCTCCATTTCCAAAATTTTAACATCATGAAAGGAAGTGGTGTCTCATGATCCTGGTAGATGCGGAATTGCTTGGCCAATCATGAAATTAGAACATAAACATGTTCCAGGAAGACGTCAACTTTGCTAGTTAGGGCAGGGTTGTTTGTATCTTTTCTTTCGTTTGTTTTATACTTTTTAAATCAGCCTGTAAGGCAGTCTAAAAGACTGCCTCATACCCCATTAGTTTTGTATAAGTTCTCCCCTGTCTCACCTTCTCCCCCATTCCTCCACCACCTTGACTGCTTTTGTGCTTCCAGGTCTCTACAGAATTCCAATTTACATAAACACATCTAAAAATCAGAAGCTATGATCCACATATAAAAGAACATGTGGCATTTGCCACTGGGGCCTTAGTTAACTTGCTCAATGTGGTTGTTTCCAGTTTCATTCATTTTCTTGCAAATTTCATTTTTCTTTTCTGTTGTGTGTGTACCACATTTGCATTATTCATTCACATTTGATGGACATCCAGGCTGAATCCATTTTCAAGCTGTTCTGAATAGAGCATCAATGAATGTGGATGAGCAAGTATAGAATCATTTGGGTGGTGTTTTCCCAGAGTGATGTGTCTGGGTCACATGTGAGTTCAGTTATATCCCCTCCACGTGTGTCAGAGTTCCCCTTTCCCACATTCACACCAGCATTTGTTGCATTTGCATGATGATTTCTTGATGACAGCCATTCTAACTGCAACGAGATGGAATCTTAAAGTAATTTTAATCTACATTTCCTTGGTTATTATAGATGATAAACACTTTTTAGAGGCTTACTAGCTGCTTCTATTCCTTTAGAACTCTGTTCAGTTCTGTAGCCCCTTGAAAAATATTTATTTATTTTCTGTATATGAGTACACTATAGCTCCAGACACACCAGAAGAGGTTATCAGATCCCATTACAAATGGTTGTGAGCAACCATGTGGTTGCTGAAAATTGAACTCAGGACCGCTGAAAGAGCAGTCAGTGCTCTCAACCACTGAGTCCTCTGTAGCCCATTTTCAAATCAAGTGGTTTTCTTGATGGTTAGCTTCTAAAGTTCTTTATTCTCGACGTTTTATCTTTTGCCACATTTATAGTTGGTGAAGATGTTCAGAGAGCAGAAGAGCCCCATTTCTCCCTATTAAAAGCTCAATGCCTCAGGATATAAAGATACTCAACATGAGAGCACTTGCTGCTCTTTCAGAGGACCAGAGTCTGGTTCCCAGAACCCACATCAGACAGCTTATAACCTCCATAAATCCAGCTTTCCAGAGAATCTAACAGCCCCTTTTGGACTCCATGGAGATTGATCTCTCTGTTTGCCTGCCTGCCTGCCTGCCTGTCTTTCTGACTCTCTCTCTCTCTCTCTCTCTCTCTCTCTCTCTCTCTCTCACACACACACACACACACACACACACACACACACGTACAAATTATAAAGAATAAAGTAAAAAACTAAAAAAAATCTTAATGTGTAATAGTAACTTTTATTCACCAGATTTAACTGAATCTTGGAGTCTTACTGCTTCCCTCTGTTAACCTAGGCCTAGTCGTGGAAGCTTCTAGCCGCCATAACAATCTCGTGTAGGCCGAGAATGTTTTCAGCCTCTGAGACTTGCTGCTGAATAAACTTTCTAGTTCTTTCTTATCTCTGGCTGGCTGATTCAGCACAGTTGTTCTGACTCAAACTCCTCTCCACCCTAGCTGGGCTCTTTCTCAGCCTCTGACATTTTGCTCTGCTTGGCCTCATACTAACGCTGGCAATCTGTTCTAATCTTTTGGCTTCTTCTCATTCTCTGGCTTGTTCTGTCTTCACCTGTGTCTTGCTTGTTCTCTCTGTAACCTGTCTCTGTAAAACTCTCCTGGTAAGACTCCCTCCTTCTCTGCACTACTCTCTTAAGTAGCATCCCCTTCTTCTCTCTTCTCATGGGAGTTGAGCATATCCTATCCTGTCAAATCTCTCTCTGATTCGTCACATTGTTTGCCACTCAATTAGACATTACTTTCAAACATTGGTGCTTTCTTTTACAAACTAACTTTACTTTCATTATTTGGGATAAAGTTATGTACTAAAGGCATGTCTGAATTCCAACGACAATGAAGGATTAAAGGTTTGTGCTAAGGTTGAATGACACCACAACTAAAACCAGGTTTTTCCAATAAACAACACAATCTTGGGGTTCACAGGATAATCAAATATCCTGCAACACTAATGCTTAGGGGCTAGCTATTTCAGTAACATCAATGAAAGGGCGCTGAATTTTGGGGATGTTTCTGGAATTTATCTTTGTAGTGCTGGTCAAGGCCCAAATTCTGAACCATCAGGGCAAGAATAATAGCAACTTGGGGGGTTTTCAGCCCTCCTTCTAACAAGTTTATGCAATTTTCTTGAGTAGGTTTTCTGGTCAGGTAGGCCTGAACTGTGCAAGAAAGCAGGCTGAGCAAGCCATGAGGAACAATTTTCTTTCAAGGTTGATACGCAAAGTATGTTTGACCTACCAATAAAGTATCTGTGGAGTGTGTGTGTGTGTGTGTGTGTGTGTGTGTGTGTGTGTGTGTGTGTGTTAATTTGGAAGTTATGACCTTGATTCCAGCTTGAGTTGTAGGCTGGGCTTGGCTTGCCTGCAGATGACTCTTGAAAACTGTCCTGTTTGTAGATCCACCTCCTCAAAGAGCCTTTTCAGACATTTCCCTCCTTAGTTGCCTTCTACACATTCACCCACAAAATGTTAGCAGGAGGGACACGCTGTGTGTGTACTTACATCCTCCACAGATCATGGTGCTCTATGTATGTCTCTGTTATGCTCCTGTCCCTGTGATAAACACCAGGACCAAAATTGGGAAGGAAAGGGTTTCTTTCAGCTTTCACTTTTCACAGTCCACCATGAAAGGAAACCAGGGCAGAAACTCAAGCAGGACGCAAATTTGGAGGCATGAACTGAAGCAGAAGCCATGGAGGAACTCTACTTACTGGACTGTTCCTCATGGTTTGCTCAGCCTACTTTCTTGCACTGTTCAGGCCTACCTGACCCTCTAGATGTGGCACTGTCTACAGTGGACTTGGCTGGTATGTAGATCTCAACTGTACATCCATCATCAGTCATGAGAATGTGTCACAGGCTTGCCTACAGGCCAGTCTAATAGCAACATTTTCTTAACTGAGATTCCTTTTTCTCAAATGACTGTAACTGGTTTCAAAATGACAAAAGTTAACCAGAACAATATGCAAAAGAATAATGCTTCTTCTCTGCCACCCTCAGTAGTTGATATATGTCCTCCTTAGGGATGACATGGCCTTCTTGAGAATGTATGCTCCAGAGAGAGGACAGAGGTGAGCTAGACTCTCTGTCTGTACACTTGTCCAGGATAGTAACTAAATTTGTGAAGCGTGGCACAATTTAAGCAATCTAATTATTGCGAGTGGTAGTCACATTTGATATTTATTGGGGACCAGCATGATGGGCTTAGAGATTTTCATAAGTTTGGTGATATTTCTTTGTGTAATGGGGACAATTATTATCATCCTCACAGCAGAAAAAAATTTGGGGCACAGGCAAGTTGACGTCCCATAACAACACAGCCAGGAAATAGCTGGGCCAGAACTAGAATTCAGGAAGTCAGGTGCTCAGGCTTATGCCTTTGACCTTTGGTGCTCTTGTACCAGGCCATGCACAAGTAAGATTAGTATGAACATCAGTATTAACACTGTAGAAGCAGCAGTGGGATGATACTGCAGCTTCAGATGGGTTCTGCCCTCGGTAAGCATTTCAGGACATTGACATGACCTTTCTTTCTGCATCTTCCACAACAGACACAGAGAGCTGACTGAACTACTGATGAGGGTCAAGTTATTGAGTTCCCTGAGTTCCCACCTCCCAGCCTCCCAGTAAGCATTCCTTCCCTTTGGAAACAAGATGGCATAGACCGTGAGATGCTGCTGTAGAGAGGCATGTTGCCATGGCAGCAGCTCATGCCTCCTTCCCACCCGCTCTGACACAGGCAGTGGTTTCCATGGTAACAGGAATAATTGAGGGTCTGTGAAGAAAGGACTTGTGTATGTTCTGACATGGGGAGAATTGAAAATGAATCCTGTTTAGAGGGCTATCCTACCACATGTCAAAGAGAAACAGCATCGTCACTACAGGGATAATCCCAGAAAGTGAGTCTTAGTGATCTCAGAGATTCTTAGCTTATGCTCCACTCAAAGTTCACCTTTCATCTTTCTATAAGGACAATTTAAGACTTCATACAATAAGATGAAGAGGTGGAAAGCATAGCCAAGAGTGAAAGATCAGGAGTGTGTAGATCAATTACTACATAGGTGACAGGCCTACAGATAACTTTTAAACATGGGTCCAGATTCCTTGGGGGAAATTTCAAAGAACAAAGGAACCTATACTCTCTTCTATTCTATTCAAAGCTGCTCAATGCCCTTCACACTAACTGATAGTGATACAGAGAGCTCTGCCCCTTCAGAGTGCTTGCTTTTGGCTGGTGCCAGGAAGGCTGGGATGTTCCCCTCCACTCTCTGTGACATGTTTGGCTCCATCTGTGATGTGGGCCTTCATAGCAACATTCCCATTGACCTTTGTGGTCTTTAGAGTTGAGACAAGATAAAGACAGAAGGCCAACTGGTGTCAGTCCATAATTCTAATAGCAGGTTGAGTAGTAGAGAGCTCTTAGCACAATCTCCGTGGTATGCCTCTTCCTGGGCCACACATGGGTATGAGATGTGGTGGTCTTGCTAACACTAGAGAGCTTGGTTTGCAAAGACAGTCCTAAGTAAGTAGTTTACACTGACACGCTGATTTTCCTCATGCTCTAAAGAGCTACTGCTGCATTTTCTTCATTTTTGCAGATGGAGAAATAGACACAGAGAGTTTGAATAATAAGTACAAAGTCTCACAATAATTACATAGCTAGAAATCAGACTGCATGCTGAGACCCTAAAGTGAGGCCTTGACCATAGGAAGAAACCAAATTCCTATGGGCAAAAAGCATTATACAGACCAATTCCTCAGTGGCAGAAACCCAGCTCATTGTGAAGGAAGGGAAGGGATATGGTCTATGGAGCTTCGAGCACAGCTGGATTCAGGCACTCCATCTGTTAGCTCAGCTCAGCCCAGCACCCTCCCTCTGCTAAATCCTCTCACTCTCCCTCAGTGATGTCAGAGATATCTACTGGCAGCTTCTAAGTGACATCCCACTTAGCTCAGCTCCAGGAGCTCAAGAGGATCTTGCCCACCTGCTCATCACCCCATGCAAGACTTGCAGTTGATAATGTTGATGTGGCTGCCAATGTATGAGTCACATGCCAACTATTTAGTTGATGCTGTATTCTTGGTGGCCAGACTTTGGATCAAGTGCCAAACCTTACGGTTGCAGCAGGAAGAATCTAAGATAAGGGGAAGAAAAGGAGTAAAGGAATCCTGTGTGAGAAGTACCACTAGCTCTCCTCAACCCTTGCTCTCTGCTTTGTTCAGAGAAATGGTGGGGCTCAGGCACTCACTAGCCAATCCGTGCATCAATTGCTTCTTGCTGCTCTGAATTCTTCACTGTCTAAGGCACAGTCATGAAACAGTCTCTCCTCTATTTAGTGGGAGCTCTCAGAAGATGTCCTCTCTGGGTACTTTCCCTTCTGGTACTTCATAGGACATCCTCCTCTTGTGATATCCACTCTCTCCCACACCTGCATGGCATTGCCTCATTACCTTTGCTCAGCAGTGGCTCTCACTCTGCTCTCTCCAGTCACCTCACTCAGCTTCATTCATTAGCAATGCTTCAAATCTTTCATCCTCCCCATTCTGCTCAGCCCTCTTACATTTTCCTCACTGTCGTTAAAAAACAAAGCTCTGTGTCTCCTTAGCCTTCTGTGATTTCTTTGTGGTCCAGGCCAAGGGGAACTTGTAAACTTTCCTGGATGGGTCCCTGAACACTTTTGAAGCTTGTGTTTTAGAGACCTGAGATTCGGGAAGCTAAAACATCCCTCTGCGATGTTTACCACAGAGAGGGAACAGGAGCAGAGTGGTGTTCAGTGCTAAGCTTATCTCTTCCTTCCACACACCAACTACTTTCCCCAGGCACACACCATGCAGTCCCTGTGCATGCTCACTTCATCTTCTGTCCAATCCTGGTTCTTTGAATTCTCATTCAATCTCATGATTATTTTGATCTCAAGACTCCTCTTCCCCTGCAAGCTAATGAGAACTAAAGCCCACTTCTTTGGCCAGCAGAATCTTTGGAGATTTTATTGTTCATAGATGGTATTCTTCTATTTAACACATAGTTAAAGTTTAGAAATAAAGGGTCTTGAAAATTCATAGGAAGGGAGATATTATGGTCTGTTTGTGTCACTCCACCCATATATATGCTACAAAGCACTTATGCCTAGTGTGATGGTCTTAGGTGCAGATGGGATCATGAGGATGGTGCTCCTCATGGTGGAATTAGTTTCTCTTATTTGTAGAGGAAGACATAAGACTGTTCTTCTATTATGAGCCCATGCTGAAGAAAGAGTATGTGACCACAAAGAAAAGGAGCTATCAATGAACCACAAAAATAGCCTTCACCAAAATATCTCTATGGCTGAGGACAGCTGTGCACTTCAGATGTATGACTTGGAGCATTTGCGCTGGATCTAACTTGAAAGCTTCCTCCATAGGCTTTATACTGGTAGAAGGTGTTATACAAGATTCCAAGTGAGAGAGGCAACCAATAGTTGCCAAGCTGTGACAACCAACATGGTATGATAACCCTAAGGGTGTAGTAGTCACACTCATATCTTGTCACTAACCAGCAGATATCTAATTGGAGTTAAGGCCTGTTCAGCAGGAAGGGAATCATTTCTGGTATGAGAAACCTAGCTGACTATCCCAGAAATAGTGAGATCATGGATCCTAGAGGAGAACCTACTACTACCAATGTACCAAAGCAGCAAAATGTATACTGCATTCCAAATATTTATCCTTATACCTACAGATAACTGTGGCTCTCACCGCTTGTACTGGTTAGCTTTTATGTCAACTTGACTCAAACTAGGATCATTTGGAAAAATGGAATTTTAACTAAGAAAGTGCTTCCATAAAATTGGCCTATGAGTAAGTCTATAGGGGATTTTCTTGACTGATTATTGATATGAGAAGGCACAGCTCACTATGGACAGTGTCATTCCTGTGAAGATGGTTCTGGATTCTGTAAGAAAACAGATGGAGCAAGTCAGGGGAAACAAACCAGTAAGAAGTACTTCTCTAGGACCTATGGGTCAGTGCCAGCCTCCTGTTTCCTGCCTTGTTTGCATCCCTGTCCTGACTTCTCTCAGGGATTGATTGAAACATGGACCCGTAAGCTGAAATAAATCCTTTCTTCCCTTAGTTGCTTTTGGTCATGGTGTTTTATCACAGCAATAGAAACACTCACTAAGACATCACTCGTCAAAGAAATTTTTATTTGCAACAGATGGAGACCATTACAGAAAACTACAACTAATAAAAATGTAGAGAATAACTGATTGGGGGGACAACCCCCATCAATACACCTACAACACAACTCATGCACCTAAGACTTAAGGAACATCAAAGGAAAAAGAAAAAGAAGAAGAGGAGAAGGAGGAAGAGGAGCAGGAGGAGGATGGGGGAAGGAGGAGGAGGAAGAGAAGGAGGAGGAGGAGGAGGAAGAGGAGGAGGAGGAGGAGGAGGAGAAGGAGGAGAAGGAGGAGGAGGAGGAGGAGGAGGAGGAGGAGAAGGAGGAGAAGGAGGAGGAGGAGGAGGAGGAGGAGGAGGAGGAAAGGTTTTAAGAGCCAGAGGACCAGGATATTTATGTCAAGGATGTTTCTCCTAGAAATGATATAGAAGTGTCACCCATGATACCATGCTTATTTTAATGCCTGTCTAAATAAGACCTGAAGATGTATACCACTAACAGGCATGCTAACATGGAAGGGGAAAATCTCATGTCATCCCACCCATTAAACAAAGAAGTACAAACATTTAAGGAATACTGCAAGTTGGAGAAAAACTCTTCCCAAGAGATGAGCCTCTTAGTTGGTTGTCCAATACTAAGTGGCCATCCCCCAAACCAAATGCATACAGGTAACATACAAACTAACCAAGCCATATTTACATATTTAGGCACATATATTTTTCAGTGATTTCAAGGGGAATCAAGGAGTTGGATCCCATAAGGGAACTGGATGGAAGAAAGGAAGGAGAGAAAATGATGTAATTTTAATTAGTTGTTTTTAAAGAGCCTTCACCAGACATGGAATGGCTTGGCACCTTGACCTTGCTTGGACTCTTCAGCCTCTAGAACTATGGTAAATGAGTGTCTGTTGTTTAAGCTACTAAGTCAACGCTATGTTGCTATAATAGCCCTTCAAGACTTGTATCAGCAGAAGCTAATCTTCCTTCTTTGACTAAAGAGGTCAGATAGGCTAAGATCAAGTCTCCTGGAGCTTGGTACTTAACTTCTAAGTCTTAAATTCGTGATTTCATGCACCAGACAGGGAAGGTACAAATTCCTTTCTTATATGATGTCATTGTTAGTGTGGTCACTTAACATGTCCTCCTTTCCAGGTACAATGTAGGATTCACTATCCTCAGTGGAGTCAGATTTCACAATTGACACTTTATCCAATGACAAATGCAAGATCTCTTCCAAAGAATGTTGGCTGAACTCATATGGAATAGGCTGTGTTCTTTCTTCTTCTCTTGTCTTCTGCCTCAAGAGCCAGCAGCTGGACTGGGAGAACGGCATATGAAACAGAAGTCATAAGTATATACACTATACTCTGATCTTCTGTCTGTCACACATTTGCTGAGATTACAACACATGAATAAAGTTTGGAGTGACTAGTATTTCAGCATGCTCTGCTTCCTGCTTGCAGTGTAAAATGTGAACTCTCAGCTTGATGCTTCAGCTGCTATTCTTGCCTTGTGCTGCATTTCCCAACCCTAACAATGATGAATGCCTCTGACTGGAACCGTAAGCCCAAATAAACCTTTGCTTCTATAAACTGCCTTGGTTGTGTTTTATTACAGCAATGGAAACTAAGACAACACAACTGGTGGGAGCTTGTTATTCTCTTCCAACAGTGTTTATAAGGATCTAACTCAGGTCATCAGGCTTGGCAGCAAGCACTCTTAATCTCTGAGCTGGCTTTTAGTAGAGAGTGCTTCACTAACTTACAAGGTTTGTATTTCTACTTTCCACCAACTGCAGATAGCTCAACCCTGACCTTTTAGGGGTCAGCTCGTATACCACATTTTCCCTTGTGATTGTTAATCCTGATCATCAAACTGTTAGCTTGATTAGCTTGAGAGATGTCTAGAAGACTAGTTAGCATACCTTCTGGGTGTGTCTGTGAACAAGCTTTCAGAAATAAGCAGGTCCCGGAGCTCTGTACCAATGAATCTTTTAATTTGTTGACGGGTTTAAACTTTTAATTGACTATTTGAAGGTAGTAGGGCTGTGGAGCATGGGACAGTTGGGAGGAAGTGGGTCACTGGGGGTGTCCTCTAGGGCCATCTCGTGTCCTGAGTCTTTTCCTGCTTTGCTCTGCTTCCTGTTTACCATGGAACAAGCCTCCCCGCCATGCACTGCTTGACATGGAGGACAGAAATCCCCCAAACCACGAGGAAATCAAATCTTCCTCCCTTGTTTCTGTCAGGTATTTAGTCATACTAACAGACTCAATGTCATCACTCTGGGCCATTTTGACTTAAGATTGGCCAATTGACACTGTTCTCCCTCCATCAAACTCATTGTTAATTGTTTTGATATCAGACTTCAAGCTAATTAGAATGTTGAATCTCAGTAGTAGTCAATGCCCCAGATCTCTCTAAGTCTGCCCTAACCTCCAGTAAGGCCATTATTTGCTTCCTTAGACAGCAGATCCCTGCTGCTAGAGCTGATCACATTGTTTGTGGCTCTTAGACCATAGCTTAAAAATGCTCTACTGTGTGCATTTTCGGGGGCTCCCAGCTTAGGGTGTACTTAGGAGGGAATAGACCACTCTTGATTATCTATAATTATTTCCTACACACGAGGTTGGTTACTTCAGTAGGAATGAAGAAAGGCCACAGAAGCAGCAGCTTGTTTTCTCTTGTCGCCTTTGTATCAAGCATCAACAGTCAGTGGACACTGATCTATTTCCTTCTACATGTACAGTTGCCTTTCTCATTGAGGCACAGAGACAAAGTTACTCTCCTCCATGCTGGAAATCCCACAAGTGGGACCTCAGGATTCTCAGAGAGAAAATGTATTGGATATACAAATTATTTCATGTTGATGATATAGTGCCCTTCCTTATCTCCAAAACTTTAAAATCTAAAATGGTAATACTTTATTAATTAAATTTTTAAAAAATATATTTTATTTTATGTACATTGGTATTTTGCCTACTTGTGTGATGGAGTCAACTCTCCTGAAACAGGAATTACAGACAATTGTGAGCTGCCACGTGCTCATAGGCATGGTACTTGATGCCAGGGTGCTGGGAAATGAACCCTGGTCCTCTGAAATAACAGCCAGTGCTCTTAACTGTGAACTCTTTAACTGGCCATGTCCCCATCCTCAATCAATGAATTTTTTAATATCATGTTGAGGAACATGAGGGAGAATTTTGGACTTAAAGTTCAGATGTTAAAAAAAATGTTATTAATATGAACTAAGTAGTACCCTCAGAGCTCCCAGGGTCTCAACCACCAACCAAAGACTGCACATGGAGGGGTCTGATTGTTCAGGCAGCATGTGTATAGTAGAGGATTGCAAATTCAATCATCAATAGGAGGAGAGGAGCTCGGCCCTGTGAAAGTTCTGTGCCCCAGTGTAGGGGAATGCCAGGGCCAGAAAGTGGGAGAGGGCGGGGTGGCAGGCATGGGGAAGTGGGAGGCAACAGGGGTTTGTTTTTGTTGTTTTTGTTTGTTTCTTTGTTTTTTGGAGGGGAAACTGGGAATGGAGAAATTTACATGTAAATAAAGAAAATATCTAAAAGAAAAAAATGTTATTAAAGTATGTAAATGAATGAGTGTCAAAAGATGTGTGGCAAAGTTAAAATTTTCTGTCTCTTTGGTAAAAAGCAATCAGTTATACACAGAGTTGAATTTCTTCATTTTCTACCACTATCCAGACAAATCAAAAATATTCTTCAAGTAGAATCTGAAGCAAACTGGGTTTTTCCCATGGTCTGAGATTTTGCTATGACACTCTTATTGGAATCTGTTCAAGATGACAGAAAGGTCTTGATCCCATCTGCTGTGCTAGCCAAACACTCGATGCACAGACATCGCATTCCATGGATGCCCAATAGGTCATCGTCTCATGTCAGTGTTGCCTCAGACTGTGGCCACACTGTTCTCTTCCTGGATGTAATCCCTGCTATCTCTAAGATCCCAGGGAAGAGAAACATGTCTATAAGCCCCGATTCTAAGGGTTGGTGTTCTATCATAGGAGGTTACAATGTCCAATAGATATCAAAGACCTTCACCTTTGACCCACAGTCTGGTAAAAGCAGCAGCGGCATTGAAAGGGATGCTTAAACTGAGCTCTAGTTGATGACCAGGAAAGAACACTTCAAGGATGTGGAACAGCATGGTGCCTTTCGGAGAAGAGTAGATAGGTCTAAGAATGGGATGTTCCTATGCTGCCTTCAGTCTAGCTTTCATTGTTTTGTATAGTTGCCCTAGCACAAAGCACTGTATATTAACATGTACACCCACTCAAAAGTGCACATACCCAAGCTTGATGGACTTGACCTTAAATGTATTTTATGTGGCCAAAGACCATTTCAAATGCTTAGGATTAACCTAAATATGTACCTACAGAAGCCCTGAATGTGACCTTCTTGGTGTCTTTGTTTGGCACCTGCATTCTGTGTATGTAACCAAAGTAGACCAGAATGTCCACCCAGAAAAATACTAGGAAAGAGACCTTTACACATAGGATATAACATATCTCTCCAAATACGTATCCTTGTTAAATTCAATAACTCACTCTTGTTTGCATCTGTTATACCAACCCCAGACCTTCCAGCAACCCAAAAGCCAGACAGAACCTGATCCTATCATTATCTTATGGAAGCAGTGACCACCGAAACCACCCGGTTCCGCTTTAACCTTTCCCAGGAATGAGTAATTAGGGGTTAGTTTGGATGACAGCTTTATGGTTTTTCTTTTTTTTTTTTCATACAAAAGCAACCCTGTGAGGGTTAGAATTGAATGTGTCTGTGTGATTGTTCATATTGACTGTCAACCTGTCATGATTTAGAATCACCATGGAAACAAACCCCCGAGCATACCCGAGGGAATTTCTAGATTACATTAATATTGATGGGAAGACCCTCGCTCTGTATGTGTGGGACCTAGGCTTGGGTCTCAGACTGAATCAAAAGGAAAAGCTATGTTGAACATCAGAATTCATATCTGCTCCTGACTCCAGATGGAACGTGATAGCTGCCTCATGTTCTAGTCACTACGCCTTTCCTGTCATTATGGACTGTCTCTCCTCAAACCTTAGGCTGAAATAAATAAACTTGGGTTGCTTTTGTGGGGTATTTTGACACAGCACGAAGAGAACTAACAGTTAGTGAGATGTACTTTAATGTCACAACAGGTTCAGAATTCTTGTTCCTCAGTCGTGGGCTTGTTTTAGGGTTCATTACCTCTGACTAAACCATTATGATTTATCGTTCCTTTAAAAATAGGCTCCAAGGAACGCAATAGATTAAGAGAAGATCTGTAACTCAAACAGTACATGAGTCAGCTGCTAAGGGCCATTCCAGGGGGACCTGAGGGTGATGTCCGTAGCACATACTGGCTAATGTGATCAAGACACATGCTTTGATTATTTCACAGTCTGGTTCAGATGAATTTCTTCCTGTTATAAAATGTTTATTTATGTGTCTATGAATGTGCATATTATGTGCCCATGTGTGCATGCACCCACAGAGGCCAGAAAAGGATACCAAATCTCCCAGAGCTGGAGTTACAGGCAGTTGTAAAGGACCCAAGGTAGGTGATAGGATTGCAACTCTGGTCCTTGGCAAGAGCAGCAAGTGTTCTTAACCAATGAACCCTTTCCCCAGGCTCCCCTCACCCTTGTCTGACTTCTAAAAAGTTCATAAAGGGCATCCATGAACCTTAAGCAACTTCTTCTGGAGGTACTGGTCATCTTAATAGTGTGAATCCATTTTCCCAGTTGTGGTCACTAGAATGTGTGTATTTTCAAATAAAAGGCTGGGAAGCAAAGGCAGGCTAGATCTCATCTGGCTCCCAGCATGAGCAGAATAGGACAATTGGCATCCAGGAGCCAGTTGGCTCCAGCGGAAGGTGCTCAGAAAGAGAACAGACTTCATTTCCTTCATGCTGCTAGTCCCATGAATTTCAACTTCCCTTAAAGCCCAGGAGCCAGCATGTGTATGATGGTGATTTATTTCAAATCTGTTTTTTATTAATAGCTTCTCATTTTCTGGCCGTCACCCTGAATGTTAATGTGAGCGAGAGCAGAGGAGCTGCTTCACTGGGTCCCTTCACAAAGAAGTTGACTTGACAGTGAGGGGTGGGCTTGCAAAAGAGCTAGATTGGCAGGGCTGGGGCCTGGGGTTGCAAAGGAGCTGGCTTGGTGGGGCCTCCTCACAGCCCTCACATGCATGTGCATATAGGCAAAGGGCAGCCCCACACATGTCTGTGTTCATGGGCAAAGGGCAGCTCCACACATATGTGTGTCCATGGGCAAAGGGCTTCAGAGAAATTTAAGACTCTGCACTTTAAAAATTCCTTTGGCATTATGCTCAGCAGAAGAAATGCAGTCCTGCAGGCTCCTCCAGGACCATCCCTGCTGCTTTTTCTGGTGTCTTTTAAAACTCAAAATTATCTTTCTTATGTATCATCAACTCCCTCCCTTTTCTCCTATTCATTTCTTTGGGGGGTATTTTCCATTTCCATAAGTCAATTCCTTTACAATGAGTTTCGAAGTTTTGTGCATTTTAAGCAGCAAATTTGCAAAAGAACAGGATCTGTCAGCTTGTGAGTAAGAATATTATTTTCCCAAACACTCACAAAGTATTTGGGCAGCGGGAGGACAAAGCTCCACGTTGTTGTATTTTGCTAGATCTTTTTTACCAGTGCTGAAGAGCTTGAGTTTTCTATATTGAAATCTTGTTTTTGTTGATTGCTCTGCTCTTGGTAAGAGTTCACCAAAGCAGAAGATGAACTGTAAGGTGCTTGTAATCCCCACTTAGCTTGTTTGTTTGGGAAGTTGCAGCTGGATGGGAACATGTGGCACAGATCAGATGTTACCTGGAGGGAACACGATGCCTCCTTTAGATAGCCCCAGCCCAGATTTCAGTCATACAAAAGGGGTTTTTATTTGGGCTGTGCCCATAGCCTCTCTCTCCTGATCTTAGTGAGACCCATGTCTACACTGAGGTCCTCCCTCCCACCCACTCCATCAGCTCAGGCAGCTGTTTGTTGATTGTTCTCAGCAGAGGTGGTGACAGGGATGAGGTTTCATAGCCTTCACACACGGCTTTAGAAGGAAGGAAACGGGCTTGGTTTTGGTGGAGTTAATCTGCTTCCTAGATTAGTACTCATTAGAGCTTGGTCTAATAGAGTCCCTGCTATTAGAATGGGGTCACACAAGGCAGGGGTGATGAATGATAGGCAGGAAGAGTCAGACCGAGGTTAGAAATTGTTCAGGCCCAGACAAAAAGCTTAGAGCAAAAATAATTGCCAGTGAATTCACAGCAAGACTGACCCTTGACTGAGATGTGGGGAGTTTTGTTTTTAGAACCATATTTTTTTAAAAAAATTGTGATAAAATGCAGCTATCATAAATATTTCCACCTGAACCATTTTAAAGTTTGCTCTTTTACAGTTAAATACATTCCCATAGATGTGCCTCCCATTTCCTGTGCTGGTCCTGCAGCTTCAGGCAGCCATGTTTCTATGTCCTCTCTTCTCAGGACCATTGTAAGTGTCTGTGCAGTTGGAGCTTTCCTAGAAGTTTCTGGAACCTGTTGGAGAAATGCAAGAAATCTCTAGGCTCAAGAGAATCCAAAGAAAGATTGACTCACCAGCCACAAGAAAGGCTGTGATGGGCCTCCTTGAGGAGACTAGGCCTCGGGTGCCATCAGACTCCTGTCCTGCTCTGCACTCTTGCTTCCTTTTACATGCCACCTCCACTTTCCTCTGCAGAAAGGCTACCTCTGTGAGGTAGAAAACATGGCTACCAGCAGCCTCATGTTAGCTTCATTCATCTGCTTGCAAAAAACTAATGTTCAAGATCTGTGTTATAAATTCCCAGGGAGACTCTGCTTTTGAGTCAAATGTCAGAACCCATTTCTGATAGTTAGGAAATGGTCACTGGACTAACCTAGGTCAATTCTGACCAATCAGCCAGGGCTGTGGAGGAGGCAGGTATAGTCCTATCAGAGTTCATGGAAACTGTATGGGTGGTGGGGACATCTGAAAGTGCTCCCAGCAGAAAGGGTTAGTGGTGCTGAACAGACATAATACCAGACAATGCATTATGAGATAGCTCTCTGTTTCCTCTTCCTCCACCAGCTGTCCATGAATTTCAAAGATACTTGTGCACAGCCTGGCTCCCACCCTGTCCTCACGTCAGCTTTCTGTAAGACATCCACTCTTTGTAGATCCTTTCTTTTTAAAAAGCACAGGGTTTTTCTGTGTAACCCTGGCTGCCCTGGAACTCTCTCTGGAGACATAGCTGGTCTTCAATTTAAGGATCTTCCTTTCTCTGCTTCCCAAGTTCTGGGATTTAAGATGATGTGCACCACCACATCCAGTTTCCTCTCTTCCTTCCTTCCTATTTTCCTTCCTTCCCTTCTTTCTTTCTTTCTTTCTTTCTTTCTTTCTTTCTTTCTTTCTTTTTTCCTTCCTTCCTTTCTTTCTTTCTTTCTCTTCCTCCTCTTCCTCCCCTCCCTCTTCCTCCTCTCCCTCTCCCTCCTCTTCCTCCTCTCCCTCTCCCTCCTCTTCCTTCTTTTCCTCCCCCTCCTCCTTCTCCCTCTCCTCCTCCTCCTCCTCCTCCTCCTCTTCCTCCTTCTCCTCCTCCTCCTCCTCCTCCTCCTCCTCCTCCTCCTCCTCCTCCTCCTCCTTCTTCTTCTTCTTCTTCTTCTTCTTCTTCTTCTTCTTCTTCTTCTTCTTCTTCTATTTCCTCTGGCTATAGCAATGGCTCAGAGGTTAAGAGCATTTCTTGCTGAGGACTGATTGTCAGTTCCCAGTACAGTCATGGTGGCTCACAAACCATCTGTAACTCCAGTTCCAGAGGATCTGATGTCCTCTTCTGGCCTCACAAGTGCCAGGCATGCACACACGTGTACAGACAAAACACTCATATACATGAAAAATGAACATCAGATCCAAATCTGTCTTTTGGTAAGGTACTGTAGATGGAGCTAGGGTTTTGTGCGTGCTATAAAAGGGCTCCATGATTGAGTGAGATCCTTGGAGCTTCCTTTCCTGTAGTTAGGTAGTCAGCTGCATAGCAACTGGCGCCGGCTCACCTGTTCCCTGTTATGATGTCAAACTATGATTTTATTTTGTGACATTCTTATGCCATACAGAAGAGTCCAAGACCAAAATCTCCCCAGGACCCACTGCTCCAAGCTGTGCCATCAGTTGAGAATCTGTGGCTTCTGATTCCCTTGTGAGAGCGGTTCTAAGTTGGAGCCGCTTTCAGCTGCTAGCAAGGAGACAGGGAGGTCTGCCCCCTGCTCTCTCATTACCCTAATTCCCTTGTTTTCTGACATTTAGCCAGGCTGGCTCCATCTGCGTTTTGTATTGCCCAGATTAGCCTTGTCTTTAAAGAACTGTCTTGGCATTTGGGCTGAGCAGATTTACACAGGCAAATGCTTCCTCTCCAAAGCCTATTAGTCGAGGAGCAAAATTCAGCTGGGTGCTGGGTCATTCTCACCGAAGGCTGGGCGGGTTGGGAACACCAACCGAGCATCCCCTCCGAGTCTCACCTGCTTCTAGAGGAAACTCAAAGGCCACCTCAGTGGTCATGTAGGGCCACTTGTACTAATGCCACCCAGCTCGGTGGAAAGCATTTTAAAGGCCATTCCCCTCATTGAGTTGCCAAAAATCATTGCAAAGTATGCTACATGCTCTGAGGGTGGTGGTGAATACCGTCCAGAAATGTGGAAGTCCGAAAGCTTCAGAAATACTGTGATATGTCTGATTACCTATGTCGATGTTGCTTCAGGCTTCCCTACCTAAATAGTGAGATAGAATTTATGTGAAGACCTATGACAGAACTTATGTCAAGGAGCTTTAAATCTGGACTAGGGTTGCAAGGAAAGTGAAGGGAAAAAACCACTTACGGAGCACATGCATGGTGACAAACACCATGCTCTGAAAAGCTCAAGCTGTGTGCTCTGCCCCAGGGCCCCCAGTCCACCACGGTCAGCAGCCGTACCTGCCCAAATTCCATTTCCCTTATGCTACCAACAGACACTTGACTTTCTTCGGGAAGCATCTTTACTCCATTCTCAGGTTGTATCTTTTATGTACTGACCTTTCTCAGTGGCCACAGTTGGTCACATGTCTGACAGCTAATCAATGAGACTTCTCCATACTTCTGATTGTTTCATAAATGGACCCATGACCCAAGGCCAACTAATGCAATTAATTTTCAGGACTCAGATTCGAACTCTTAGGTAAGAAGAGTCTTGCCTTTAGCTGGAGAACTTAATCCCTCCAGGTAACCTGTACAGAAGAAGAAAGGGTTGCCATTAGGACAAAAGCGCACGTGGCCCCCTGCCACGTGGATGTGGGAGAGGCAACTTGATCCCTATCATATTGCATGGGTCACACACAGACAAGTCCTACTTCTCCACCCAGAGAGTGACCCCTGTCACATAGCCTAGAGCATACATGCCTGGCTTCCCTCCCTCAATCTTATGCTAATTCCATGTGTATATTCTTTAAGGATGGTGTATGTCAAAGCTCTTGGGCTTCTAAGCAATAGAAAGTTTAAATAAGCTTTCTCTGGGGGAAAAAGAGTTTATTCCATTAAATAGTAAGGTAAAGTATGCATCTAGGCCTCCTGAATGATTGGAACAAGGACAGAACCTTAATCCTCAAGTACTACAAAAGATTGAAAAAATTAAAAAAATGCTTTTGCTTTTATTTATGACCATAAATATTGCCCCAGGATCTTAAGAATCCTAGGCAAGCCCTCTACTACTGAACTACATTTACATTTTAAAAGTCTTTAGTTTGAGACAGGGTCTCACTGAACTATCAAAGCTGGCTTTGAACTCACTCTATAACCCAGATTGACTAAAAAACGTGGACTGTTCCTGCCGCAGCTTCTTGAGTAGCTGGGATTACAAACCAGTGACACCAACACCCACGATATTGTACTGGCCTTTGTGTTATTCTCTGTCTCATTTGGGTGTGGGCTTCTTTCCCTGATTCAGGTAAGCAACATGGCTGAAACTGGGTTTCATGTAACATTGAGAGACCACATCTACCCACTCTCCCGGCTCCAATTTGAAAGTGCCTCAGAGAGAAAGACCTATTTTCTGAGGGTTGTGAGTCACCCCTGGGGCTGAAGGATCAGAGAACTGAGGTAACAAAACAGCATTCTGTTTTCAAGAAAGAACCCCCGGGGTGGGAGGAGGAACCTGGTTCCACAGCCCAGAACTCCAGAAAAAAACAAACAAACAAACAAAACAAAAAACAAAAAGTCCGAGCCTTGATATGAATAATTCAGAAAAACCCATACCCCAGGATGGATTATCTACAGCGTCCAAGGGAATTGTTTTGACTAAGACCCAGAAATGTCTTCAACATTTCCTTTCTCTGGGTAAGAATTAGCAATACTGTCCACACTCCCATGACCTACCAAAGGGAAAATGACTTCAGAAAATACAAAGATGTGGTTTCCTACTGGGAAATGGAGGCTCTGAGCACAAAGTTCCTTCTGTTTCTAAACTTTAAAAAGGAAAAAACAACAACAAAAATGGAAGCAAAATGTTGAATCAGACAGCCTTGTCCAGGCTCTCTCATGCTTTATTTTTGTTGTTTTTTTTTTCTTTGCTTGTTTTCTGTGATAGGCCCAGAAGGCCTCAAACTCTTTATCCTTGTGTATCTGTCTTTTGAGTCCCGGGATTTCAGGTATGAACCGTCTATATTTGATAGTAATTTTGGAAAATAGGAAATGCCCCAGTTGATTTTTTAAAGGCATTCCTTGCTCTGATTTAAGCATCCTTCTATGAGTCCTCTGCACAGATGCCAGACTAGTGCAAACATTATCATCATCAACAACAAAAACAACAACAAAACAAGTAAAACAACAAGACATTGAGCAAACTCCTAGTTGGCTATGACTCCTTATAACCCGCCTGTGACCAAGATTGTTTTGTGATGCCAAACCATTCTCATCAATAACTCTTTCTCCTGGCCTCAAGCCTTCAAGGTTTCATGCTATTTTTGCCTCCAGCATCCTCATCTCTCCTCCTTTTAACTTACCCTAAGTATCATGTGCTGTTGAAAGCTTGGTTCTGCAATCACCTTTGCTAGGGCTGCCTAACACCATATAGAACATTCTAGTCATTTACCTTTTGCTCTCTGATTTATTGCCGCCTCTCCTCTGTTCTGTTGTACCTACAGAGAGAGCCAACCCAGGGAGAAGTCATTTCCCAGCCTTCCTTGTTAGCCAGGCTCCAGGAAGGTGCATTCAATGGAAGATAAAGGCCAGAGGACATCTCCAAAGAGTGATCTTCTGCCAGTGGCTGCCTCATCCACAGTCCTCATCCACTTCTGTCTTCCTGTCTTTGCTATGACTAACTTCTTTGCTGCTTTACAAAGCTTGTTTAGCTTCCCAGCTCTACCGATGAGTCCTCACATTAACCACAAACCATTCAGCTGCCTGATATGAAGTCATTTTTCCTGACCGGAGTACATCTAGAAACAGGATGACTTGTCTAAAGGCATGTTCAGGGGTGCAGAGGTTGCTCAGCCACTAGTATGCCTACTGTTCTTGCAGTAGACCCGAGTTTGGTCCTCAGCATCCATAGTCAGGCAGCTTACAACTGCTGGTAGCTCCAGCTCCAGGGGATCTGAAATCCTCTCATGAACTCTGCAGGTATCTGTGTGTGTGCATGTGCACACACACACACACACACACACACACACACACACACACACACGTAAATAATAATAAAATATCTCTTTTAAAACTTAATGAGTTTATTCTTTGGTCTCCCATAAGTGATGTCATCTATATGCAATTGTTAAAATGGCATTGCTTAACTTCTAAAAGGAGACAGTCTATACTATTTCCCATTGTATGAAATAGTAAACAGTAGGATTAGTTTCCTTCTCATCCAGTATTTTGTTTAGAGTAAATAAAGATACTGTAAACCTTTCCAAAGCTATGTATATGCATTTCTGTTGGTACATGTTTGTACTAATGGGAGAATACTATACATATAGCTCTGAGACTTTTTGTACAGCTTTCCTTAACTGTATATATAAATAAATTTAGCCCCTTTTCATTGGCTACTTGGAGTTTCCTTCTATGGAGTGTTAATTTATTTAATGGTCCAGGTGGATAAATATTTATGGTGCTTTGTATAGTTTACAATTATAAGCCTATTCATTATACAAATTACTTTGTATATTGTAACAAGCTCGATAATTCTAAAAGAGTTTTATTTTAAGGCAAGGGCTAGAGAGATGACTCAGGTTGTAATGTGCTTATACTGCAGGCATGAATATCTGAGTTCAGATCCCTAGCAAGCACATAAAAGCCCAGTGCTCAGGGAACAGGCAGAGCCCAGGGGTTCATTGGTCAGGCATTTAGCTGAACAGGGGGCCTAATTAGGTACAGCATGAGACAGTATTTCACAAAATAAGGTGGGGAGCAACAGAGGGAGACACCAGGTATGTGTGTGCACATATACTCTCTCTCTCTGTCTCTCTCTGTCTCTCTCTGTCTCTGTCTCTGTCTCTCTCTCTCTCTCTCTCTCTCTCTCTCTCTCTCTCTCTCAAACACACACACACACAGAGACACAGACACACAGAGACACACATCACACACACACCCTCGATGTACATTTTTATGAATGAGATATGATCAAATTGGCTTCTGTTTGAAACAGAACCTGTCCTGTTTTACATTGTCAAGTAAGGTTTTTTTTTTTTTCTACCCCCAGTCTTTACAGAATTGTTATTGAAAGTTTTTGATTGCTGATCTGGAAGGTGGATAATGCTGCCTCATTTCCAGCTGCTCGACTGGGCTCTTCTTGTCCCCAAGGCCTTACATTTATTTTAGTATGCGTATGTGCCATCTTCATCATCATTACCAAGGCCTACTCTTTTCAAGGGCTTCTATATTCCAGCCCATGCGCTGAGCTTTATGTGAATTTTCTCCAATTTTATCAATTTTACCAGGCATATGTTTTTCTTGCTTTGCAGAGGGAGAAAGAGAAGCCTAGAGAAGCCCAAATTCAGTTAGTTCTTTAAAGCCTCCTAGCTGGAATTCTACCACAAGAGCATATCCCTCGAGGTTCTGATCTTTCACACTACTGAATTACAGTTGGTCCGGGAGATAATCTTCTATTCTTCAATATAGCTGATTCTTCAGCCTATTAAAGGTAAGGATAATATCTTACACTGTTAGCCAAGTGAATGAATTCTCAGATATTAAACTGGACAAAACATTTTATTTTAATTTATGTTTTATTTTATGTGTATGAGTGTTTTGTTTACATGCATGCCCGGTGCCTGAGGCTATCAGGAAAGAGTGCTGGATATCCTGGAAAAGGAATTAGAGGTGGTTTTGGGGTACTATGGAGGGGCTGAGAATCAAATTTGGATCCTCTGAGAGAATAAGTGCTCTTAACCACTGAGCGTTCTCTCCAGCCTCCCACACTAGCATTTCTTCATGGAATAGACTATTTCTCTCAAGATACTATTTATCCGTAACATAGATTGATCAATCCATAACAGTGATTGTTGTGAGATGCTTTGGAAGCTGTTACGTTCCTTCCCACAACACGAACATAAGACTTGGTACATGGTCAGGATCAACAGTATTTGCTGGGTGAGTGGCTGAAGGCATGGACTCCAGGCTGTAGAGCAGCCTCTCTATTCTGAAGAGGACCAATGAATTAGAAGGCTGGAACATACTCAGCCCTGATGTGGCCCCAAATATCTAACCCTGGATTTCCAAGATCTGTCTTTTATGGAAGATATTTGATGTCTTTTAGTAATCAAGCAGAACTCACACAAAGCTCAAGAGCCTCTTGCTGGACAGGTGAAAGGCAAACCACAGGTCTTTCGATCCAGAGCTTTATTTCTGATTAGGAACCCATGGAGAAACTGGGCAAGCACTTACCTCTCTGCCAAGCTGAGAGGGCAAGCATGGTTCCACTTCTGGAACCATTGACTTCATACAAACTGCCAGGAAACCACTGATATATAGATCTACTTAAGCTAAAATCTGTCATTAACCTCCTTTTCTGCCAAAATGAAAAATGTCACAGAGTTACCACCTTTTTTGAGTCTCTCCTGAAACTATATTCTTAGGTTTGGGGAGGAGCTCTCTTAGGTGTTTTGTGCAGTGTCATCTCATAGTAAGTTTAGACTCTGAATAGAAATCACATCACCCCCAAAGTCCTGGCCCAGAAGGATACCAGCAGAATACAGAAATCTCATGGGTGACCACACGCAACTTGCTGTATCCACGTCTGTGGCCTCTCCACTTTTGTTTTTATCCTGTTTAATATAAATGATTATACATATTCTGGGAAGGTGGACTTTCATATTGCTTAATTTGGTTTACATAAAGAACAAGTTAATTTTTTATTTCACCATCATTTCTCTCTTCTCTTAAGTAGATTCCAGTGTAGGTAGGTGACAATATCCAGTCTGCTGGGATTTGGCCAGAGGCCCTAGAGATATGAAGGTGTGATAAGTTTCCCAGTATTAATATTTAATTGCTTAATACATGAGAATCCATTAGCTTGTGCTATTTTCTTCTTTGTATAATATATGTACATATATATATGTATATATATGCCAATAAAATTTCCTCTGTTCTTAAAAGAAACTGATCCTCTCTTTACACATCTGATATCAGAGTATCTGCAATGGTGGAGGAAGATTTCCATACTAACTAATTCTTCACCTCTGCCAACTGATTGTGTTTAAGGAAATTCTGACACTAACCTTCTGGAGTTAGCACAGACTATTCTAGTTTAGGACTCAATTGGGCAAGATAGCTCCCACCCAGACTCCAATGGTTGGTCTAGGCCTCCTGAAATTCTGACTAGCTAGTTCTAAGTCAGGGGTTCCCATCATCTTACTTGGGTTTGCTAATTTGATGGGATGGTTCCAAGAATACAGAAAGTCACTTAGGATAGCACCCAGGAGTATTGTGGGGCAAAATACATGAGGTGGGCAGGGATTGGAGCTTCTGTGGCTGCTCTGGGCTCATTAGGTCTAATTGTACAAGTGTTCCCAGACTTCACTCTCCAGCATCCCCTTTTTCTTTCCTGGGATTGAGGTGCTCCTCCAGAGGCTGTCTAGGAGCCCTACTCAAATGCATCTCATTACCATAAACTCAACTGTGAGCATTAGGGACTCTGTATGAAAAAACAAAAGACATTATTAATGTTCAGGAAATCCCAAGGGCTTAGGAGCTCTGTGGCAAGAACAGAGCGTAAAGACCAAATGCACTTATTATTCTTTATTCTCTTTGGTGCATTTGGCCTGGTGCTGTCTCTCTGTGACTGCACATCCAAAGACTGTGTTGCCATATTTGTTTAACTCTTCTTCTGAGGGAACTACTTGAATCTTGCCTAGGCTTTGCTATTATCAACAGTCTTCTTTAGTCTAAATCTCTCTAGGCATCTTATTTTCAACTCCATTCTGATGAATCTGCTTTGATGAAGATGAAGAGGAGAAAAATGAACAGATGTGCTTTAGGACAGCATGAGATGTTTTGATTAGTCAGGGCCCCAAGGGACTCAGGATACTTTTTTAGATATCCTCCTCCCTTTGTTGATTCATGTTGATTCACCTCTGTAGTTCCTGACAGTCTGGAATCAATTTTACAACCATATCATAAAAACTGGAGGCAACAAAATAAATTATGCTGAACAGCTTCTCTTAAGTCAGAGATTTAATACTAGTAATAAACGTACAGAGCATTTGCAAAATAGCGAGTGCAAAGTAAGAGTACTGAGAAGAGAGGGGCTCTTCGGAAATAAAAGGTAATGCTGACATTTAATCCAACAGAGTAAAGCTGCACAAGATCAAAGGGACTTTGAAATCACAGTTCCATATGGCTGCTGTTATAGAAAATCCCCAGGGACTCTTATCATGTTCGTTAACAAATACTTGTAATAAAAAAGTTATTATCATGTAAAGGAGGAGGGACATCTTTGATTGTGATGAAGATAGACACACAATTGCTGTGTCCACATCAAAGAACCGACACACATGTCTCACAGCAGAGAGCTCAGCCTTTGCTCCTCAAATGATGGAAGGGGAATGGCAATTTCTTGATAAAAGGCTGGTAGGAAACTACTTTCAGCAAAACAAATGTCCCCATAGGTCAGAGAAGCAGGTTCTGATGAGCAGAGCATCCCTGTGATGGGAGCTCTGAACGGCATGCCGCATGTGTGGACGATCGGAATGACAGCCCAATTCTGGCTGAAGGAAAAAGAAACAATAACAGGCTTCAAACAGGAGAGTCCCTACCCGGGGATCTAAAGTAAGATTTCATTTCCAAAATATGACATTTCTTTTATGGGGATTCTGCCTTTGAGATGCAACTTAGGTTAACAGAAAAATGAACAGATGCAGCTCTAGAGAAAATACCCTCCACCTGTAGAATAAAAATTCTTAACCTAGTCCCAAAATGGAGTCAAGCATGCTCCTATAGAGCAGAGAAAT
>NW_022196905.1:224751457-224759300 GCF_008632895.1 Mastomys coucha | reverse complement strand
AGTCATTGGGTGGTCGCGTCATCCCGAGACTTGAGTAAGGATCTCCCCAGTTCTGGGGGTCTTTCACACCCTTATGCTCTGAGGCAAAATTCAGTGAGACTATCCCTCTGCATCAGAAATCTCCATGATCTCTCTACTGAGGGTAGCCATGCCTGTAGCACACTGAGCGGGTGAGAAGAATAGTCCAAAAGGACCAATAGGAAGCCTTCCCTATCAGTTATTTTATCTAATGCCTTGCGCCTTTGTGCCTGTTTTCTCTGCTTTGTGAAATCATATCATCTCCTATTTAATGGATAAATACTGCCTTTTTCTTTCATAGGAGCCAGTATCTACTTATTGGCTATCAGTATGTGGTGGTGATACCCCCTTTGAGTTGTGTACTATTGTAGAGTGCTGTAGTTTGAATCTGCAGGGTTCCTTAGAGGCTTGTTCTCCTGCTTGGCATTGCTCTCAGGTAGTATTGTAGGGAAATTGATCTGATAATGAGGCCTCATTCATTGATGATTCTTAGATGAATGACCTGTTGGGAGATGGTAGAAATATTAAGAGTTACAACCTAGTTGGAGGAGGTAGGTCTTAGAGAGGTTATCTTGAAAGGACATATTTTGTCCACGAACACTTCCTCTTTCTCTCTGCTTCTAAAAGTTAACAGTTTTACCAAATGATGGTTTGTCTTGACGTGGTCCTAAAGTGAAGGAGCCAGTTGATCATACATTAAATCCTTTGAAAGTTTATGCCAGAAAGAACACTTTCCTCCTGAGATTGGTCAGTAGGTTGAAGCTAACTCCCTTCCAGTCCTCAAGTAGCTCTCTCCCTCTCCCTCCCTGCCACGCACACTTTGCGTGAAGGCGCTATCTGAGGCTTAAACTTCAAGGAAAGTCAGTCTCCTGCCTCCGCATTGTCGCCTGGCACCCCAAACTCAGAGGTGGCCCAGATATGTCCTCGTACTAGTGTGCTAGGAACTCACCAAGATATCATTTTCTTACAGCTAGCAAGAGAAAATTCGGACATTGCTTTCTGACCTTCACCAATGTTTCCAACTATCCTAGTTTAATGTTTTAAGTACTAGAGAGTAATTGAAAGGTTTCTCTCACTCTAAGACATTAGCTGAAAGTGTTAGGTCGAGATTATCCTCTGTCTGCCTTCAACAAGAACCAGAGAATTAACATAAGAATACCTCAACAGAGAGGGCTCCACCCCTCTTCCTCCTGCTTCACACCTAGCTACCAGACCCTGCTGACCTGGGTGTGTGGGGATCGTTTTGCCTATGTAACTTCAGTCTAACACTAAGACTGGAGGAAGAAGGACTTAGACTCACATGCAGGACTAGAACTAGAACTTAGGATGGGCTAGGACTCAGATTCATGCACCCGCATTCCCCCGCGCCCAGAGTGCTTGGGCCCGGGGGATGCAGCACCAGTTCAGAGGAGATAGCTGCTGTTTTAGACCCAGTATGTTTCAGATAGCCTCAGAGGTACCTCAACTGTTGAGCTGCCAGATTTTTCATTTCTCTTTTGCAATCATTGTAAAAGCCTCATGCCATTTTAAAAGAAATACACTCAGATTTTACACCATCCGTGTGTAGTCTGTTTGTCAAAGCCAAATCCCGTGCCCACCTGGCCAGAATCCCATCGTCCCGTGGAATAAGGGACCCCGCAAGAAACCCCAGTCCGCGACACCTCCCCACAGTGCCTCAGCTGCAAAGGGACTGGGCAGACCGAAGGCTTTCTGTTGTAGTTGCCATACTGTAGCAACAAAATCTCCAAACATGCAGGAACAACCTCTTTGTCCTCTGTCAACTCCCAGTCTTGGAAAATCTTAGCTTTTGGGTCAAAAGGCTTTACGTTTTGTCTCAAATGTCAAGTGACTCATTCCTTCAATAATGCTATATCTGAAAGCAGAAATAACAAAGACCAAGGTATCACTTTCCCGTGGATGCCCTCTGATTTGATTCTTATAAATGTTGCTTTTACAGATGAGAAAAGAAGATTCTAAATTGCAATTTGTTGAGCTCATACGAACTACACTCACAGAAGCCAGAGTCCAACCCACGTGGACTCAAGCCTGGTCTTTCTGTGGCTCTTACTAACTACAGAGGAGGGAGCTGCTTTTCAGAAACCAACCAGTGGCTTTTATTGAGGTTCTGTGTGCCAGAATCCCTGGTCAGGACTTAATGTGTCATTTTCTTACCAAAACTCATTGAGAGTATAGTACCATTGGTTCCATTTTAGGCACAAAGAATATGCTTGGAGTTCTAGATGCTCCGCTGGGAATCAAATCAAACAAGATCAGTTGGGCTATGCTCTTTTCCCAACAAGGAGGAAGTATGGGTTCCACTGCTCTCCAAGTCTCCTGAGGACATGGTTCTCTATAGGAGATTATTTCCCCAGTGAATACAACTCTAACTTGCACTGACACTGGCTTAAAGTGTTGCCACTTTGGCAGAAATGTGGCAATCACAGGCAGCAGCCTAGGGACACAGGGCACATGTGACATATGTCCTGAGAACACAGCCTGAGATTTCTCTGACATGGGGACACATCAGAAAATGCAGGCTGAGCTGCTGCTTTTACCAAGCTCTGTGGCTCAGTGTTTTTGAATGCAACTCCCTGTTGTGGATTTGGTTTAACGCTTGTATTATGTTAATTGGGTCCTGAAAATTGCAGGAGAATTGTCAAGTAAGATTCAGAGGGTCCCTTTCCCAGTTGGTTTTGATTGGTAAATAAAGTTGTGGGTGGCCAATAGCTGGGCAGGGAGACAGAGGAGGGACTTTAGGATTTCTAGGCAATGGATGGAGCAAGGAGGAAGAAGATTTAGCTGTCATACTGAGAAAGGAGTAAAGACCAAGCCTGAGAGGTACAGAAGATAGAGCATAGCAATCATGTAAGAGGTGGGAAAGAGTAGCCCCAGGGCCCCCTCCCCCACTGGGTATAGGGCAACAAGGATGAAATATAGATTTTAGTAAGTAATAGCTCAAAAATATCAGAAGGGAGGTGTTGGCCACGAAAAGGTTGGGGAATGGGCCAGCCATTGAGCTGTTTAAGGTATATTATAGTATAAGGCTGTGTGTGAGTGTGTGTGTGAGTGTGAGTGTGAGTGTATGTGTGTGAGAGAGTGTGAGTGTGTGTGAGTGTGTGTATGTGTGTATGTGTGAGAGAGTGTGAGTGTGTGTGGGTGTGTGTGTATGTGTGTGTGTGAGAGAGTGTGAGTGTGTGTGTGAGTGTGTGTGTGTGTGAGTGTATGTGAGTGTGTGTGTGTGTGATGTATATTCAGGAACATAGAACATTGGGGCAGACAATGAGGAACATGCACTGCCTTTTTTTCCTCTCAAGGGAAAAACTCCAAAGTGGAGTTTTAGGATTACTCTTAAGACCTGTAAAAAAAAGTGGAAACTCCAATAATTAAAGACTGGGACCAACAAGGATTGGGGAAAAAATAGTTCAAAGACCTAGATGTGAGGCCTGAAACACGGAATCTTTTAGAAGAAAATGTAGGCAGTGCCTATGTGATGGAGGCGTAGGAGAGGACTTTCTGAATAGACTCCATTTGCCCAGGACTTAAGACTAAAAGTTTACAAGAGGAGCCTCAGAAGATGAAAATGCTTCTGCACAGCAAAAGAGATAAGGGTGAAGAGAAAGACTACAGAATAAGAGAAAATATCTGCCAGCTATACATCTGACAGAGGATTAGCATACAGAATATACAAAGAACTAAAACACAAATAAACAAAAAACCACAAATCATTAAAAACAAACAACAACAGAGCAGGCTACAGATCTGAACAGAGAGTTCTCAAAAGAAGAAATTAAAGTGACCAAAAAGTAACTCAAAAAAAAAAAAAGTTCACTGTCCCCAAAATTAGAGATATAAAAACCAGAACAACTTTGAGATTTCTTCTAACTTAGGTCAGATTGGCAAAGAACAAAACAATAAGCACAAAATGCTGGAGAGGAGGCGAGATAAGGGAACAGCTCTTCACTGTTAATGGGACTGCAAACTGGTTCAGCCACTCTGGAAATCATTCTCAAAAAGCTAAAAATAAAACTACCAAATGCCATACCACTCCTTGGCATATACCTACTCCAGAGATGTTTTTCTTAGCCATGTTCACTAGTGCCCTCTTCACAATAGCTGCAAAGCAAAATCAACCTAAACATCTTTCAACTAATGGATGGATAATGCAAGTGTGGTATGTAGACACCATGGGATACTATTCTGCTGTAAACATAATTAAAACCACGAAACAGAACTCGAAAGGCTTATACTGAGTGAGGTAACTTGAACCTAGAAAGGCAAGTGTTTCATGTTCTCTCTAATCTGTGGCTCCCAACTCCATATCTCCAATGTGAGTATATAGCCTGGAGAGACTGCAGAACCAGGAAAATAAGAAGAGATGGGGGGCACTAGAGAGGAGAATAACATGATCCAAGTGATATGAATGGGGGTACTAAGGGGGAATCTTAAATTAGGAAGGGGGACAGGTCAACACAGAAGAAGAGGGAGAGAGTAGTGTGAAATAACAGTAAGGATATATGAAAAAGCAATAAAATTTATATTATTATTTATGTACATAAGACTACATATGACATGAATCCATATATACTTACACATATATAGTTTAGATGAAATTTTCCCACCTGGAAAAACAATGCTTTTCATGAGAGTCATGGTCTAGCTGACAAACCCCAATACCAAGATAACAAGATCCCTTTAGAGTTGTTGGTCAGGGGAGTCCAAAAGTCTCCCAAAACATTACAGGCTAACTGTTGGCTCTTGGTTGTCTCATGGAAGTGGAAGGTAGGTCCCTTGGCTGAAAACACCATGCACTTTGGACCCAGGATCCCAAGGTCCTGAGCTGAATCTGACCTGACCTTAAAAGCCTCCTCCCTGGGGACTAGCTTTCAGCTGCGTTGGTGACTGCACTGGTTTTTATTTGCTTGTTTTGTCATTTGACAGAAGCTAGAGTCATTGGCAAGAAGGAACCTCAACTGGGAAACTGCTTCCATTGGACTGCCCTTTAGGTAAGTTCCCTGGAGGCGGCCCTGAGTTGTCAAAGAAAGCAGGCTGAGTGAGCCAGGGGGAGCAAGGCAGTAAGCAGTGTTCCTCCAGGTTCCTGTTTCAGCTCCTGCCTTGAGCTCCTGCCCTGACTCCCCTTCCTAAACTGAAGGTGAAATAAGAATCCCTACTTCCAACTCTCCAAAGTTTCTCATGATTGTGGTGTCTATCACAGCAATAGAAACCAAACTGGGGCACTGACCAAATCCTGGCAGGAGCCAAAAACTTGGGTGGGAAGACCCCAGTTCTGCACCCCTCAAGCCCTGCATCTTTTTTTTCTACCCCTCCCCCAGTTTCTTAAACATTCTAAACCTCTGTCATGGATAGATTTGGCGTTTGGCTTAAGCTTAACATATTTCTCTAGGGTCATCCTTTTGCATCAGTGGGTCTAAGGCCCTTTTGGATATTGGAACTCTGTCTTCTAAGTGCCTGCTACCACACTAATTACCCTGCTTTATTGAGATGTCCCACCCCGGACTCCCTCTCCATTAGTTCCCTCACTTCTCTCACCAGAGCCTGTAATCCAGCTTATTCACAATCCTTCCCACATTCCTATCCTACACAAGCATCTTCCTGGTCTCCACTTGAATCTGACCACCCGCTGTTTCCGTGGCTCCATGTCTGAAATCACATGATATGCTTCTTGGATATAGAACAGACTGTCCTACATCATGGGACCTGAGTCCTGAACTGAAGAAGTGACTTTTCTGTCACTGAGCATCCTTCCTCAGGATCCTTCCCTCAAGAACACTGCAGGGGGAGGGGTTCCACATATTTTGCTTATCAGGTGAAGGGAAATTTCTCCAGAGGGCATAGATGGCTGGTTGCAAACTCTCTCCCTGCATCTACATTAAACAGGGAAAATTAGCTAAAAGATAGTGAAAATCAAACACCATCCTCAGGTTCCTTTATCTCCCCTGAAAGTCATTTACTCTCCCTCAATGCTGCCTACAGATCCCTGTTTCTGCTCCCACATGAAAAGTGTGTGTGAGCTGTAGCAGCCTGGGCTCCTCTTGTCTTCAAACTTTCCCCGTTCTTAAATGTCAGATTCTCTCAGGTATTGTGTATCCTTGAGTCCGAATTTTTGAATGTCCCTGTCTTAGCAGATGCTTTTTCCAGTGGCCCAGGCCCCATGCCACACTGCTCTGACTGCCCAGGAACTTTGTATAATCAATAACATTTTTCCTTTTCTAGGCTCTTTCTCATGGGTTGAGATAAGCTCGTTTCTCCCATTAGAAAAATAAACTTTCAGCATCTCCTTTTGAAATTCAGTGTTAAGATGTTGGAGTTTTAAAATAGTTTCTTCGTGCTTGCATTTCCCTTTATGTGCAGAACGGAAAGGACTTCTATCATGAGATTAGGTTTTGAAAGGACTGAGATATAGCTAGGTGGAAACCCCATAAGGACGTGCCTGCCATTCTTGTTATTTTCAGTTTTCTGGCATATGAGCTAGTGAATGCTGCCCCGTGGTGTTGTTTGCATGTTCCTCCTCAGTTTTCCCACCTCCTACTCATTTCTCAACCCACTCCAATCTGGCTTCCTCCCCTGAGGCTCTGCCTCTGACCTCCATGTTGTTGGATGTAATGGACGTCTTTCAGTTGCCAGCCAGTTGGTTTCCTTGGCTCTTTCATCTCCGTATATACTCTTTGCTTGTCTAAACGTTCCTTTCTGGTTCCTTTCCAGTTTTTCATTCTGAACCACAATGGTTGCCCACTGGATTGTTCCTGAGAAGCACTTGGGAGAGGATTAAAGCACACTGTACCCATGGGCATGTTTGTGGGAGCTTTTCCAGAGAGAACTAACCAAGGAGAAAAGCCTGCCCTTGAGTAGGTGGCATCAGACATGCCTGGCTGCCTGTTGGGAACCTAGAGAGTCCCCATGAGTACATGCATTCTCTGTACTTGCTTCCTGGCTGCCGCACCTTCCTATGGGAAGATGCCCATGAAGCTATGAATTGAATAAACCTTCAAACCCCTCAATTTCTTTATGTCAAGTATTCTGTCATGATGACAAGAAAACTAGTTCAGCTCATCATTATTTGTTGTCTCAAATATTTGCACAACCTCTATTTATTGGTGTCTTCCAGAGATCAGTCTGGACTCCCCCTGTCCCATTCTGCACATGCCTCCAACAACTTCACACATTTCCAAACCTTAAGGCACTGGAATTCCAAGAACCAGCCCAGGCCTTTCTTCTGAACATTAGGCTTACATATTCAATAGCTTTTGCCACATCTCCAATTATATATACTTTAAATACATCTTAAATAGAGTGAAGTTAGAGTTAAATGTAAGGTTTTCTATTCAAACCACTCCTACTTCAATCTTGATAGTCTTAAGAAATGGTACTGCCACCCACATTGTTTCTCAAGTCAATAATTTATGAGTCAGGTGTTATTCCTTCCCAACCTTGGATTCAAACAGCCACTGAGTCCTTCTGATTCATTTTCTTAACTTTCCCTCAAACATATTCTCTTCCATCCATTCCCCATGACAGCACACTAATTTAGGTCATGGTTATATCTTGTCCAAAATACTTCAAATATTCTCTGTATCAGCTGGGGACTAGCTTCAAAAAATAGACATCACTTTTGATGGGTTTTGAGTCGCGGCAGGAAGCGTCTACAGACACCAGGCCCAGGCAGTTTCATGTGTAAGAGGTTTAATTGGAATGGGGGGTAGGGGGGTAGAGCGCAGGAAGAGAGAGGAGAGAGAGAGAAGGAGAGAAGAGAGAGAGAGAAAGATGGAGTACCCATATATATATATATATATATATATATATATATATA
>NW_022196905.1:224748402-224748860 GCF_008632895.1 Mastomys coucha | reverse complement strand
TGAATTGAGTGGTGTCTGAGTAGGGTACGGCTCACGTGGTTAAGAGTTTGTAGTCTGGCGGCGCTTGGTTGTAGGTTTGTTGTGTCCCGCAGCGTCTGGTGTCTCTAGCAAGAAGTGGTGAGCAGTCTCTAGGTGAGTGGTGCTCTCCGCGCATGGAACAGCAGCCTCTACGGTGGTACTGGGAGTGCTCTCTGCGTAGGGTACTGGGAGCGCAGCAGCGGCGGCAGCCGCTGTGGTGGTACTGGGAGCGCTCCCTGCGTAGCGGCGGCGGCGGCGGCGGCGGCGGCGGCGGCAGCGGGAGCCGCTCCACCTGGTAGCTGGGGTCCCAGTGGCCGCTCCACGTGGCCATGTACCCTGTCTGCCCTGGCAGTGAGGAGCCGGTCGGTAGATGCAAACTGCCTTGTTCCCGGGTTTCGGCACCAAAATGATGGGTTTTGAGTCGCGGCAGGAAGCGTCTA
>NW_022196905.1:224700614-224748151 GCF_008632895.1 Mastomys coucha | reverse complement strand
TGCCCTGGCGACAGGTCTGTGGACCCGCCCACATATCTGCCGCAGGCAGGTTCTGGATGCTAACAACTTTACCTTCTGCATAAAGGGATTTAATCCAGGAAATAAGCTTGTGAGACAGGAAGGCTGATTGAGGTTTAAGGTTCTTAACCCCAAACAAAGCCACTGAAGAGGTCTGGCCGCAGAACTGATAGCCTGCCAGAATGATGCTTTTAAAAGCACAAGATCGATGCTGAAATTTTCCTTAACCTTCATCAGTGCTTCCCATTGCTTTAAAACTCCTCTGCACTGCCCTGAGCATTGTGTTTACCATGTGCTCAGTGTGAGCCCAGCCTGATCTTTACCGGTTATTTCACTTAATCCTCAGAATAACTCTGGGAGTTAGGTACACTATGGTAGTTTCACAGATGAGTCAGCTATGATTTAGAGATGTTAATTTGCCCAGGCTCAGCCACTTAGGAGACAAGGCAGTGGGACTTCCTGACTCCACAGCCATTCGCTTAGCTTTGCAATGCTAAGTCCCGACTCCACAACCATTCGCTTAGCATCACAATGCTAAGGCCTAGGACTGCAGCCTGCTAATGTCTCCAGCATCTTTTCTTTCAGCCTGCTTTCTTATTCCCACCTTGTGTTTTGGAAGTCCTTTTTTTTGCCTGAAAACTTCCACATTGGTTGCTTCCTGGTTTTTCTCTCTCTTTTTTTTTTTTTTTTTTTTTTTTTTTTTTTTTTTTTTTTTTTTTTTTTTTTTTTTTTTTTTAAATTTTACATTGTGTATGTCTATATGCTGTGGGCAAGCCTGTTGCCCAAGGAGGCCAGAAAATGGTATTGGATCCACAAAACTAGAGTTACAGATGGTTGTGAGCTTCCATGTAGGTGCTGGGTATCAAATACAGGCTCTCAGAAGAGCGGTGAGGCTCCTAGGTGCCGAGCTGTCTCCCCAGCTCTTTTCTTCCTCTTTTTTCCTACTTATATATAATTATCCCTTGGAGAAACTACATGCTGTTTCTCCTTCTCTGAGGGAGCTTCCTCTTGACCAGGCTCTCTCCTGATCTATCCCACTGGTCTATGTGTTCTCTGCTGCATTTCACACACTTGGTATACCAACTACATTCTCTAAATAATAAGCAATGTTGGCCCCAAGAAGCTGCATAGAGGCAACTGTAACTTCTGTGCTTGCTCTCCTTCAATTGGGAAGTTACTCAGTCACAATGATAGAAGACTTGCATAAACAACATGAAATAAGGAGATTTTGGTCTACGTTTGTTGGCTCTGTTGATTTTTTAAAATAATTAATTAATTAAAAATTAACTAATTAATTTAAAATTAACTAATGAATTAATTTTCTAATTAATCCATTAGTTGATTCATTTAATTAATTCATTTATTAATTAATATTTATTATTATAATAATCAAATTATTATAATAAATAATTAAATATAATAAATTCATTATTATTAATAAATGATTTAATTAATTTTACTTACTCACTTTACATCCGGCTCACTGCCCTTATTCCAGTTACATCTTCCCACAACCCTTTTTCCATCCTCCAACCCCTTCTCCTCTAAGCAGGTAAGGACTCTCCTGAGTGTTCCCCAACCCTGACACATCAAGTCTGAGGCCAGAAAGGCAGCCTAGCTAGAAGAACATATCCCATGTACAGGAAACAGCTTTTGGGATAGGCTCCGCCCCACTACAGTTGTTCAGGACTAAGATGCACATCTAATATATATGTGCAGGGAGGCCTAGGTCCAGCCCTGAAGTGGAAACTTCTGGTTTCTTTGGAAAGTCAGTTGTTTCAAATGATGTTTTGCTGGGGTACACAGGTGAAAGGATGTTTTTCTAAAGCAGACACATGAAAGGACACATGAGGTTAAGAAGGAATATAAAGATAACCCAACAGATAGTGGATGACACTGGATGGTATTGGTATGCCTTGCCATTCCTTGCTGGTCAATGTTTGTCAAGACTTCATAGAAAGAAATGCACCAGAAAACCTTCTGGTGGTGTTCTGGTGGCATCTTGCTGCTTCTGAAGCTTTGGGCCAGTTGGCAGAGTGAAGTGAAAGTTTCTGGAGATGTCAGCTGGTACAGGCTCACTTGGAGTTTTGCTAAGACAGACTCACATGGAGTTTGGCTGAGGCAAGGCCAGCGGGAGGGTGATATTTGTAGGGAGTATAAATAGGACTCAAAGGACAGTGGTGGTGGGCTTGCATAGCTAGCTTTGCAATGCTTCCTTGGTCTTGCATCTTCATCTTTGCTGATCTTTACTTCGAGAGAGGCACAACAGAGAACTTCTTTCGGAGTCCCTGCTAGTTCTGGTCACTCCTGCTGACTGCCAATTTGGCGGAGGCCTGGCTGTTTCTGCTGTATCTTGCCACTGCTGCTGATTCATGTTTGCTACCCTAACTCCTGACAATTGGAGATGGAATAGTGTTTGTGAGTAGATAAAGATGGTGCTGCTGATTTGTACGAACTGAATTGCTGATATCCTGTCAACACATACTGGATTGCTCCAGAGAACTATTTCTAAACAGGTCCAATTTTCCTGTATCCTAATAACCTTTCTTTTCCACTATCTCTGGTAGGTGGAGTGCTAGAAGGAAGGTTAAAGCATTTAAGAACCCATATTAAAAGTAGGTTTTGAAAAATATAAGGCTACACAGCCATGTATGTTCTTTGGTTGGTGGTTTAGTCTCTGAGAGTTCCCAATGGTCCACATTAGTTGACTTTGTTGATCTTCCTGTGAAGTTCATGTCCCCTTCAGGGCCCACATCATTTCCTCCTATTCTTCCTTAAGAGACCCCAAGCTCATATGGGTGTCTGCATCTGTCTGCGTCAGATGGAGCCTCTCAGAGGACAGCCATGCTAAACTCCTTTCTACAAGCATAACAGAGTGTCAGTGATAGTGTAAGGGATTGGTGCTTATCCATGGTCTCAAGTTGGGCTCAAGTTATCATGGTCTCAAGTTGGGCTGGTTATAGTTGGTCAATTCCTTCAGTCTCTGCTCTACCCCCTGTATTTTTTGAAGACAGGATAAATTTGGGGTTGAAAGTTTTGTGATTGAGTTGGTGTCTCTATCACTGCACTGGGGTTCCTGCCTGGTTACAAAAGATGGGCTCTTCAGGTTCCATGTTCCCAATGCTGTGAGTCACAGGTAAGAACACTCCCATTGATTCTTGGGCGTCTCTCTTATCCCAGGTCTCTGTCTCATCCTGAAGATGCCCCCTACCTCCCCATCCCTGTCAGTTGTACATTTCTATTCATTCTCATGGCCATCTGGCCATCCGTCCTGTCCATGCTGGTGAGGATATGGAGCAAGAGGAACAATCCTCAATTCCTGGTGGGAGTACAAATGTATATAACCACCTTTGGAATCACATGAATATGGATGTGTTCCTGTGAGTTAGATGCACATGAATGTGTGTGTCCATGTGAGGGTATATGCACATGAATGTGTATATGTGTGTCCATGTGAGGGTATATACACATGAATGTATGTGTGTCCACATAAGTACATGCATATGAATGTGTGTATATGTGTTTCCTTCTGAGGGTATATGCATATGAATGTGTGTGTGTGTGTGTGTGTGTGTGTGTGTGTGTATGTGTGTGTCTGTCCATGTAAGGGTATGTGCACATGCTTCTGGAGGTTAGAGAAAGATATTGGAACCTTTGAAGCTGTTGCTACAATAGCTGGGAAATACTGACATAGGTACTGGGAATTGAACTCAGTCAGGTCTTTTGGAAGAACTGTTTTTGCTACCTCTCCATCCTCATTGATTCTTTGAAAAAGTAAGACTCTGAATTCATTTTCAGACATTTCTGCTGCATCTGTAGTTCATATCTCCTTCCAAGGGACTCCGATGGCTGGAGATTGGTCATAGGGGGTTGTTGTAAACTTTATCATGCTTTACATATCTTCTGGAGTGGCTTTGTCTTTACTTTTGACTTGCTCTTCTTCCAAGCCTATTGCAATGCTTAGAAAGCAATGTTGGCGTGAAGGTCAGGTATGGAACTGAAGAAACTTAGTGTTGATTTTCAAATGAGTCACTGAGGTGATCCCATCTTAGCTCTGTGCCAACAGGACCAAGGAATGGGGGCTGCACAAGAGACATCAAGGTAAGCAGAGAAAGTAAAACCATTGACCATTCCTCGGATCTATTTCACACACACACACACACACACACACACACACACACACACACACATACACACATACACTCACACACACATACACACATACATACACACACATACATACACACACTCACACACACACTCACACACATACACACGCACACACACTCACACACACTCACACTAACACACATACACACACACACACACACATGCACACACACACACACACAAACATGTCCATATACACAGACATACAACCTGGTTAATCAGCTTCTAATAATCATGCCATATCCTAAACATGTTGAACTGACTCAGAATCTCCTCTGCTAGCTTAACTAATCTGTGGCCACTACACTCAGCCTCCCAAGTTTCAGAACACAAAGTGCAGACAGTTTCTTACCTGTGTGCCATGAACAGCCTGTGCCAAGTTACCAGAGGTCCTCGATTCCATTTGAACCAAGCACCCTCCCTCTGACCATCTGCATCCTTTTTGGCATTCTGCTCTTCTAAACTCCAAGCAGAATTGCCTGATAAATTCCATGAGCATCCTGGAACTTTCCTAGTATGCATCTCAAAAAAATTGACCAAATTCCAGTCCCAAAGGCCTAAGAGCCACATAGTCACATTTAATTGCAGGAAAAACAACAAAACAAAATGAAACGAAACAAAACGAAACGAAATGGAAACGAAACGGAAACGAAACAACAACTTATTCCCCTGGAATGGATTTTCTGTAGTAGTTACTAGAAATTACATTTCTCATCAGTGTAACACAATATCCAATACAAATGGCTTAAAAGTAGAAAGGTTTATTTTGTTTTATTGTTTCAGGGATTTCTGTCCACAGTGTTTCACTCATGATTCTGGATCTGTGGTGACACAGGACATTATGGCAAGAAGAGCTAGATGACACTCTTTCCAACTGAAAGAGGACAGGAGAGAGAAGTGGGGCGGAGGGGCTTGAGAAAGATGCCCTTTAGAGACAAGTCCAGAGGGCCCCACTTGCTGAAGATTTCATTACTTTTCAAAATATGGCTATCAGCTGACGACCAAAGCGTGCAACAAGTCACCTATGTGTCTTTTCACATATAAACATGATACCCAAGGCATTTCAAACTTGGCCCACTGCAAAAGCAGGCACTCAATGAATATTTATCAGGTGAAGTTTTTGTTTGTTTGTTTGTTTGTTTGTTTTTTGAGACAAGGTTTCTCTGTACAGCCCTGGCTGTCCTGGAACTCACTCTGTAGACCAGGCTGGCCTCGAACTCAGAAATCTGCCTGCCTCTGCCTCCCAAGTGCTGGGATTAAAGGCGTGTGCCACCACCACCCGGCTCAGGTGAAGTTTTAAAAGTCCATTATCTGAAACAAGGGTGATAAAAATAAAAATCATCTCGGGGCTGGTGAGATGGCTCAGCAAGTAAGAGCACTGACTGCTCTTCCAAAGGTCCTGAGTTCAAATCCCAACAACCACATGGTGGCTCACAATCGCCCATAATGAGATCTGACACCCTCTTCTGGTGTGTCTGAAGACAGCTACAGTGTACTTATGTATAATAATACATAGATCTTTAAAAAATAAAATCATCTCAACACACACCATGGGCAGGAGCAATGACGGAGCAGAGTGTGCTCACAGGCCTCCTGCAGGCCCACTGTTTGTGCTGTGCAGAGACCGGGGCGGGGGGCAGGGGGACAAATTTCTTAACTATCCCTTTAAACATTGCTGATCAATCCCCAAAGATCTGTCCTCCCGATTGTATCTGGCTATAGTCTGTGTTTTTACCCTCTCTTTAGGCAGGGAACTACAGTGCTACATCCTGACCCAGCCCCTGCTCAGAAGACACATCACTGAGATCTTCCCATCCTAGAAGGCAGAGACGATTGGTAATACAGCAAGTATGGTGTGGGTTAAAAACAGCAAAACCTTGCCCCTGACAGTCCTCTATGCCTGGAATTGTGTACTTCCATACCAAGAACCATGCCCGATGATTCAAGTCAATTTCTTCTGTGATGTGGAGAGAGTGCCCTCCATTCTGTCCTTTGTACTGAGCCATGGGATCTATGACCTGGGAGAGGTGTGGCATGAAGTATAGGAAGAGGTCAGGTGAAGGCATACCCAGTGCTCCCATGTTCTCCCTTGCTGGCACTGCTGTTGTGGTTAGTAGACATATCCAGCGAGGTTGGCAGAACCAGGATGTTGTAGGACCAGTACTGAAAGGAAGCATGCTTCTATGGGCAGAGCCCCAGGAAAAGCCTTCGTGGCCACATCTAGCACAACACAGATGTGGCTGTGATAAAATAACCAGACAAAAAGCAACAGTTCTAGGCTACGGGAAACCCTAGCAATGAATTCAAGATGGCAGGAACTGAAAATAGGGAGTCTGCTCTCTCTGCAAAGAAGAGCAGAGAGAAATAGGTGCACGCCTGAGCAGCTTTCTCTACTCTTGTACAGTCCATGTTCCTCAAACCAGCTAACAGTGCCACTCACTCGCAGGCTGTGTCAAGTAAGGAAATCAAAACAACCCTACCTCAGATGTGCCCACAGACAAACCTGGTTTAGACAGCCCCTCAATGAGACGCTCTCTTTCCAGGTGAGCTCAAGTGGTGTCAAGCTGAAGAACTGAAATGAGCCATCACAACAGCCAGCCGGGCAGCATTTCAGAGTAAGGGTTGGCACATGAGACCGTGTGGCAGCGCTGCTACCTCTCTTGGATTACAGCACAGTCAGTAGCTCCCATGGGTTCCTGTGAGGCAGACCGACATAGTCTATTGTGATGCCAGAGACCTGGTTAGGAAGAAAGGACATTCAGGATGCACCTTCAGTAATAGGGATAATGTCAGTTACCAGTCCAGCTCAGCTTCAGTAAGGACTGGAGAAGAATGGCACATGGATCAAATGACATGGCCTCCGTAGCAAGAGTCTCAACAGTTAACTGTATCCAGAACCGTAGGGGAAGAAGAAACAGATGTAATATTTGCCCTACATAGTTTTTTTGAGCCAAAGGAGAGTCAAGTGGCCCTTGTTGGGATGAGCATTATTTACTTAGCAAAATTAAAGTGATTCTTGTGTCTTCCACTCCTCTATCTACACCCTGTGCTCAACTGACAAGGTTGGGATGGCTGTGTGTCTAGTAGCCTCAGAGCCACAGTGGGGACTAGGGACCAGTACTGAAGGGATGCCCAAGCCATTTTGGTCCATCCCAGTAGTGATATTTGTCTCAGCAGTGACTCAGAGGGAGGCTCTGATGGAACACACCTCTGCTTGTACCTGAATAATGCAGTTATGAATGCGACAGCACAAGCCTATTGACAGCTGCTGCCATAGCCGAAGGCTATGAGGAAGTTCCAAACCACACGTCCAGCCATGGAAGTGGCGTTCCCAAGCCTAGCACACAGTCAGCTGTATGCATATGAAGAACTAAGCAGGCCAAAGACACCAGCAGGATGATCTGAGCATTTCAGAAAGGTGTCAGTTCATATTTCACAAATGAGAAGCTGAACTGGAGCCAAGATAAAGGAGGGGAGAAGTCAGGTGGTGGCTGTTTTCATGCCTCAGCATAGATTGCTGTGGTCTTTAAAGAAGGGCAGGTGGTGGGCGCTAAGGGGTGAGTGCTGTTGGGAGGAGCCAAGCTGTGGAACAGCCAAACTGCTGGGGCCACAGCTTAGGCAGCTTACTTCAGTGGTTTAAGTACTATAGTCTACCACACAAGGTGATTATCTTGAGACCTAAATTCTGCTGATTCAATTGCTCTTATTTGGATTTTCAAATTATTCCTGACAAGATAATAAGTCTCTTTCAAAACATTAAATCGAATAAATCTCCTGGCTGGAGGTCTCTAGCTCGATTTAATTTTCTGCAGAGTGTCTAAGGATCTAATGAGAAATCAAAATGAAAGGGCTTAATTGGAATATTCCTCCAATTCCCCAACACAGACTCTGCTTTAGGAAATGTGGATGGGAGCTTGGAGCAGCATGTCCCTCCCATTTTTGCAGAGTAAGTCCCACCCCTGACCTTTGGTAAACGGCACAGTCTATAAACAGCAAAGCATTAATTATAGAGCTTGATTTCGGCTTGTTTCTGTCACGAGTTTTAATACACTCCCCAGTGGGTTTTTTTTTTTTCTATTTAAGCTGGATGCTGTGTTTTCAGTTGAGCTATATGGATAGAGCCAATCAGATATGGATCTGCAGGACTGTTATTCTGGGTACTTTAGTGAGCTGAGTACTGAATTCACAAAGTCTCCTGGACTCTTCATCCTCCCCTCCGGAGCTTTTCCTAGGGAGCTTTCCCTTGGGCATCATCCCTGTGCATTCTTGACTGAGTACTCAGGAGGTGTCAGACCCTCTGCCAGGTCTCTTACATATGGGTTCCTTTAATCCAGTGGTTCTTAACCTGTGGGTCATGCCCCCTTTGGCATACCTCTCTCCAAAAATATTTACATTACAATTTAAAATGTAGCAAAACTAGTTATGAAGTATCAACAAAGATAATTTTATGGTTGGGGGAGTCACCACACCATGAGAAACTGTATTAAAGGGTTACAACATTGGGGAGGTTGAGAACCACTGATTTAATTTTTCTCCCTGTAGCATCCAAGTGAAGCAGGTGCACTGATTGTCTTACATACCGGTGAGCTAGTAGGCACAGAGGGGCCACCTATTCAAGGCCATATACTTAGTAAAGGGGAGGCAGAGATTTGATTTTAGATGCAGCCCCTAAGCCTCACTCTCTAGGAAGAGTTAATTCAAGTACTTTTAATGAATGAGAACCCAGGACAGTGTCATATAAACAGATCAGCCACTAAGACATGGATCAGCAGGCACAAACTCATCTGTTGATGTGAGGGCTTTTCACAGGGTGGAGTCAGAAGAAAGTACAGTTGTTGTTTCCAGGGAAATGGGACATAACTCCCTCTCCAAAGAAGCTGCTGTCACCTGTACTGGGAGAGGGACCAACTCAACAGAAACTAGTTTCATGCTCCCAGCATTCATTACAAGAGAAAAGATAGGGAGTTCCACTAGCCATTCTTGGCAAAGATCCTGTCTCATTAGAGATAATAATGGTCACATTAGTGGTCCTGGGACAAATACAGAGAGTACAGTCCTGGAGATACAAGCCAAAACCACAGTGCCAGCTTGTCCCAGGCTTGCTACCTGGGCTGACAGCTTTGATTTTCAATGACAGATGCTCCTGTGTCTTGAGATGATGGTCCCCTCAGATTAAAGGTAAAAACCTGCTGGGTTGGGGATTTAGCTCAGTGGCAGGGTGTTGCTTAGCAAGCACAAGGCCCTGGGTTCAGTCCTCAGTTCTGGGGGGAGGGGGCAGGTAAAGACCTGCTAGCCTTGCTTGGAAAGGTAAGGTTGAATATGAGTTGGCTCTTGCCCATCATGTCCTGATTTTTACCACTGGCACTAATGGCATTGCACAAAAAGGAAATTCTGCTCACTCTTCCAGATTCACTTTCAATATAAGGGGTTCTCTGCTTTGAGTGCACAGGGAAGGAGTGTAGAGAGGAAGGTTCAGGTTCTGAGTCAGCTCTGGCCACTTGTTCCAAAGATTGCAAATGAAGTAATGGTGAGAAGGCAGGTAAGGAGCCCAAAGCCACATGCCGGGAAGATAAAAATGAAGCAATTAGCCCACCTTTAGGGCCTAATGTGAAGTTCTGGTGTAAATAGAGGAGAAACTGGGGCAGGCAGAGAATGAGAGACTTGTGTAATTAAGCAGCCTTGGTCAAGGTGAAGTCTAGTTGATCATTATCTCTGCTCTGGTTCTGCAAGATGGCTCTGCAAAGTCCTTATTCCTTCAGAGGACAAGCTGGTTCCCACAAGATGATTTTTCCAACTTAGGTGGATCCCTATTCTTGCAGTTCAAGGTGACTACAAGTTTAGAAGAATGACAGAAACATCCAGGCACATTTGTGGTGATCCAGAACTGCTCACTGTCAAAGCTGTTATCCATTCTACCTTCAGTTGAAGATGATGACACAGATTGGCCATCACACAGTTATAGGCAGGTTTGTCTTGGATGGTTATCATATTTACATACAGACCTAAACTGGAGTCTGACCCAAAGAAAGATGTTCAGTGTAGGCAAGGCACAAGACCTTCATTCTGCTTCTATTTTCTTCACAGGCCCAAGTTCCTCTCAGTAAAAATTGATTCTCAGGACAGTTATAGAGGAGGCTAAGTTTTTGGCTTAATCAGCACAAGAACTTTCCAAACTGAGGGAAATTATCAATGAGTTTCAGTTTAGGAAATGGGGACTTCCTCCTAAATGGGTGTCACGGTTTAGAGTCCTTTGTGCCTGAGGCTGTAGGGAGCCACAATCTGGATGTGAGCTGCTTCTCCATTCCTAGATCTGCTTTCTGTCGTTCTTCACAAACCATGCAGAAGGCTTTTGAAATGTAAGTAAACAAAGGGAAGTTCCCTTTGAAAAGTTTTACTGGACCAGCAAAGTGGGACACACTTTTAATATTAGTACTCATTAGGCAGAGGCAGGAGGATCTCTGGGAGTTCCAGGCTAGCTTGGTCTATATAGTGAGTTTCAGGCCAACAAGAGCTACAAAGTGAGACTCTGTCTTGAAAAAACAAGATCAAAAATGAAAATGAAAATGAACAAACAAACAAGCAAAAATCCCAAAAGAAACAGAGAGAGAGGGGAGAGAGAGATTGAGAGATTTACTGGAGAGCCTAGAGTTTAAAGTCTTTAAAGTCTTTTATGGTGGGCATAGTTCCTACTTTGCAATATCATCTGGAGCAATAAGAGAAGTGAAAATTCTTGTTAACATCCCAATGAACAGGAATGCTGTGTGGGTGGGGCTTGATTGTTTTGGGATCCAGATAATGGCTAGCTCAAACTCCATTGAATCATTTATTTACAAAAGATGCGTTAGCTTATACCAAAAAACTAAACATTCATTGTTTACTAAATCATTACTCAAATGATGGAAATGGCATCAGAGGGACACCAACTGGAAGATACTAACATAGAAACCCTGACTACAGAAGTCTGAAGTTACTCAAGCTTCTTGACATGGTGAAGTATGTACTTTCTAGAACTGTAGCTTTTGATAGTTCTGTTGAGCTAGGTTTTCACCATGGGGCCCAAGTTGTTGTTGAATTCATGGTCCTCCTAAGCTTACTAAATGCTAGGATTATAGGCATGTTCCACCATGCCCATGTCTGATTTTGAAAACATGCCAGACCTGGTAGTGAGTGTAAGAATCACAGATTAGAGTAAGCATTGGAGAAACCACACCTCTAGGAAAGAGGCCCCATGTACTTTGCATCCTCCACCAATAGAATCTGTCTTTATGTTCACCACAGATCATTCTCTAGGCTCTAGCCCTGAACCATGTTTATCAGCCAATAGAATTCATTCTTATTATAAAGGTCACAGGTCACATGATCTACTATGTTTAGGTATGTAAGGAAAATAAACCACAAGATCGGTCTCTGGAAGGCTATGACCCAATGTCTGCAAAGATGGGACTTCCCAGAATTTTACTCTTCACCCCCTCTCACAGATCATGTCATGTCCCTCCCCAGGTCCTACCCTTCTAGTGAGAATTTTGGAATTTTTGGCTCCTTAAAACTGAAATAATATAAGAACATGTTTTTGCTTTACTCTTGGGTGGGATGTGGGTGGTTTTAGCTGTCCCCAGAAGCTGACTGTGATTTGCCTCATGCTCTGGCAGGGGCATGATTTTGCCAGCTATGGATAGTTTTATGATTGTGTGATGTTTGGAATTCTGGGAACTCTTCAGAGGGGATAAATTCTACGGCCCCAAGAGGTGTGTGTGTGAGGTGTTGTTGTTTGTTGTTAAGTAGTCATGTGCAAAGAAGAAAAAATTAGATATTCTGACAGTGAGATCAAACTTGCCCCAAACTTGCCATATCCCTAATCAGCAGGAAGTAGTCTAATGATAACTTTGTCCCCATTCTGAGTTGATTTATTCAGAAATCTCTTTTCTTTCCTTTCTATCTTTTTTTCTCTCTTATGTAGTGTTAGGGGGTTGAAAAGGTAGAAGAAAACTATGGAGAAGGGTAGAAGGAAGAAGAACCCAAATAAAGTAGCAAAAATCCAGCTACACAATCCCACAATTCCCCTTCCCCCCTATTCTCTCCCTCCTCTGCCAGATTCCATGTCATTGACTTACATTTCTGTGTGAGCATTGTATATCCACTGGACCACTTGCAAACAATGTGACTGTTAAGTATAGCTCCACCTACTGCAGGCATCTCTCCTCTCCAAAACTGACCTAGAAGTCAGAGCAAATGCTATCAAAAGACCATGGACAATAATTCACTAATGGAGAATAAATTATTGAAAGTTCAGGTTACAGTGGGGAATTAAAACATATAACATTCTGGGAAACTGAAAATAGTTTAGCCAGCAGAATTGGAAGGTGAGAAGAGAAAGAGATAAGAGGATAGGGCAGGCCTGTCAAGTGGGGAGTGGAGGCATTCTTGCCAGCCCCAGCCTGGAAAGCATGGCTCTGCCTGGCTCTGCCCTTCTCCCAGTTCCCCTTCTCTGCTAAAAAGAGATACATTATGTTCTGAAAGCTAGTCACCACGGTCTATTCCCTTATTTGGCCTGCTCCTCCTCCCAAAGTCCAGCTCTCAAAGTATTGAAGTCTAGCAATCAAAAGTCCCCTTTGGCTCACCTAATTAACATACCCAATCAAAATTAAACACCTCATCCTACTATGGAGTTTTCCCATTTTTCTTTATAAACCACCATTTTCTGTCTGTCTCCTCTCTACCCAGAGGCAGTCCTTGTCCTCTGAGACAAATACCCCTGCCACCCTCTTGTTCCTTTCCCCCTGTCCCTTGCCCTTTGTCTCTTATTCCCTGACCTCTGCATCTTTGGAGCAAATAAAACTGCTTTGTGCTTAGAACTTGATCTTGGGAGTCCTAGGCCCATGCCAGTCTCTTCCAGGGAGAGTCAACACACTAGAAACTGAAATCAAGCTAACAGACGAATTAAACTAATCTTCAAAGATTTTCTAGCGTATTCTCTTGACAGTACGAGAATTCCTTGGAAACAGTATTTGTCACTGAAAAAGCATTTTACTAGAAGTTGAGGAATTTAAGATTTTATCAGTTTTTTTTCTTCTGTTGGTTTCATACATAATTAAATTTTTTTCAAAGTACATTTAGTTCTGTTCTTACAGGAGTATTTCTTTTGCCCAGTAGGTGTTCACAGAGATGTCTGGATCCATGTTTGCTGAGTACTGATACCAGACTACACCAGGAGACTTGTACTTGCTGTGTCAATATTTGTGTTTTTCTGTCTTGTTTGCACATCTAACCATACATGTGGACTGTACTTAGATGCTAAAATTTTTGGTCAGAGACTAGGGTCCACAGATGGCTTCAAGAGGAGCCCTAAATGATACTTAGTCTTTTATGAGTCACATGTGCCCACCCATTCTTTTCCTTGAGAACCATATGTGTTTTGACTGAGTTATCTGCAGTTTTTCTGACTCCAGCATGTAGTCCTGTGCCTTCTGCTCTTCTCTGGCTATCGGTCCTGTGCTGTTGTCTGTCCCTCCCTGCTTCCTCCTAAGCCTCTGCCCAATCACATAGCTACCCTGGACTATTGCTTAGATGCCAGGCATTATCCTTGGATCCTCACACAACTTTGAGAATTAGACCCTTGTACATCTATACTGTGTGTGGGCGGGTGGGGGGGGGGTCAGGTGTGCTCACCGTAAGTAAGCCAGCTCAGCCCAAGTCCAAAGTACTCACTTGCTTGGCTGCTTTATGCTGCCTGATCAAATCTCTAAGTTTTAGCCTTAAGTTATGTATATAAACTAAAACCATAACTTATCTTATTTTTCACATATTACAGACATGAAACATAGAGGAATAGTTTCTAACCCTGTGGTGCATTGGGTCATCTTGCAATCACTCACGTTTAGGAATCTTTGGACTGGGTTTGTGCTCATCACCAAAGCATGAAAATCTAGCTGGCTAGCCAAAGGTCAGGACACCAACAGAGTATAATTCAACAAAAAAAATGAAAGGTATTAAAAAGAGACATGGAAGGGCAAAGGGCAAGGAGGAAGGACAGAAGAGAATGGAAGGGGAGAGAAAAGAGAATGGAGGGGGAAGAGAATGGAAGGGGAGGGAGAGGGGCAGAACACGAAGAAAGGAAAGTAAGGATGTGGGGGCCAGGATAAGAGGTTATAAAGCCCTGCACACATTTTTACTTGAAGTCACCAGTACTATATACAGCCTAGGGGATTACTAATCACATTGATACTTTGATTCTCATCCACAGCCTGAATTCCTCAGTGACACATCAAGATCAGACTTGCTGCCTATCACTTCCTCATTTTAATTTATGATTTAGAAATTTTAGAAGGACAGAGGCAAGCTGTGGTAATGAAATGTGCTTGCCCAGGGCATTTGCCTGGCTTGTTCTCAAGGCAGCCTCCAACTAAACATAGTCATTTTTTTTTTTATCTTTCAATTTCAAAAGTCTGTGTAACTGGCACAGTGCAGTGTTGGTGATAGTTGCTTGTTTTGTTTAACTGAGAGATTCCATGTATGAATTGCCATTCATCTTACTAGAAAGAAGTAGGCCAATGCTACTTTGAGCCCATATCCTATAGGTGCTAAAAAATGTTTCCATAAATTGAGGGATGAGATTTAAACATGTCTTAATCACTGCTCTATTGCCTTAAAGACACAGCATGATTATTGCAGCTCCTATAAAATAAAGTATTTAATTGGGGCTTCTAGTGTCAGAGGTTTAGTCCATTATCATGTTAGGGAACATGGTGGCACAAGAGCAGGTCTGGTACAGAAGGAGTAGCTGGAAATTCCAAATCCAGAGCTGTAAGCATCAGAAAGAGAGAAGCTATGGTCTTGCAATGGGCTTTTTGAAACCTCAAAGCCAACCACTGGTGACATATGTCTTCGTATTAAGTCCATGCCTCCTAATCCTTTCAAATACTTCCACTTCCTAGTAACCAATTATTCAAATCTATAAGCCTATGTGGCTATTCTCACTCAAACCATCACATTCCACTCTCTGCCCATCAAAGGGTTGTAGCATTATCATAATGGAAAACTCATTTAGTACAAGTTCAAAAGTTCCCATAGTCTAACACAGTCTCAACAATGTTTAAAAGTCCAAAGTTCAAAGTATCTTCTGAAACTCAAGACAATCTCTTAACTATAACTCTTATAAAATCAAAATAAAAAAGCAAATTATGTATAGTGTACAGTGTACACTGGCACAGATTATACATTGTCATTCAAAAATGGAAGAAAGGGAACATAGTGAGGAAATACTGGACCAAAGCAAGACCAAAACCCAGCAGGGCAAACTCCAAACTCTGCATCTTCATGTCTGGTGTCAAAGCACTCTTCACATCTCAAACCCCTTTCATCTTTGTTGACTATAACACACTTCTCTCTTTTAGACTGTTTCCACACCCTATCTGCTGCTCAACTTGGACAGTATCCCATGACATCTCTAACATCTGGCATCTTCAACACCTTGGGATCTTTAATAAAATACAGATTTAACTTTCATAACTTCATGCAATGGCCTCTCTACTCTTCCATGCAGGGGCACCTAATACATGCCTAGCCTCAGTGGCTTTCCTTAGCTGTGGAGGAAGTGTCCACAACCCTTTCCTTATATCTTTGACTTTAAAGCTGGAAGCATATGGCTGAAGCTGCTTAGTTCTTCTGCTTGCTGGGACTGGAACTTGGTCCCTGATTTAAATACACTTCATCAGCTTTCTGGTTTTGATGGTTTCATTTATTACTTAAGGGTTTCTTTTATCCTTTTCACAAGTTGGAAGATTTAGCTAGATAGGGTCTTGCCCTGAGGCCACCACTCCTATATTTCATTTAGCATCAGGTTTTTCTTTAAACTTTTATTTCCTTAAGTGCTGTACTTAGCTCCTACATTTTCCTCAAATTGTATATTTTGCATGTTTTCATTGCCCAGTGTGTTCCTTTTCATTATAGATCTACATAAGAATGGCCACAAATAGCCAGGCAATGGTAGTGCATGCCTTTAAATCCCAGCACTTGGGAGGCAGAGGCAGGTGGATTTCTGAGTTTGAGGCCAGCCTGATCTACAGAGTGAGTTCCAGGACAGTCAGGGCTACACAGAGGAACCCTGTCTCGAAAAACCGAAGTGGGGCAGGGAGAATGGCCACAAGTAACCATGTGACACAGTCAATACTAGGTTGTCTTGAAATCTCTTCTGTCAACACCAATAACCCAAAACTCTTCTATTTAGTCTAGGGCAGATTTTTTTTGGACAAGGGTAAAAAGTGGCCACATTCTTTGCCAAACTATCACAAGAATGGTCTCTAGCTCACTTACTAATATTCTAGCTCATTTACTAATATTCTTTGCCTTCTTGAGCTGGGTCCCCATAGTTCAAATTGTTCTGAACACTGTCTCCTTGCTTCTAATAGAATGGCTTATTCAGCCCTGATCAACACATTAAACTGCTTTCCTAATTGGAAGTTCCAAAGTCCATATTTTGCCAACAACAGCAGAGTCAGGACTGTTACAGAAATACCCTGCTCCTAGTACCAACTTCTGTCTTAGTGTCTGTTCTGTTGGTGTAAAGAGATACCATGACCACAGCAACTCTTATTCAAAACAAAACATTTAATTAAGACTTGCTTACAGTTTCAGGGGTTTAGTTCATTATCATGGTAGGGAGCGTGGTGGCACACAGGTGGACATGGTGCTGGGGAAGCAGCTGAGAGTATCTGGATCTACAAGCAGTAGGAAGAGAGAGACTCTGGGCTTAGAATGGGCTTTTTTAAAATCTCAAAGGCAACCACCAGTGACATACTTCCTCCAACAAGGCCATACCTCTTAATCCTTTCTAATAATGTCACTTCCTGGTGAGCAAGTATTCAAATCTATGAGCCTATTGGAGCCTTTCTCATTCAAACCACCACAAAAGTCATCTAGTTCAGTCTCCCAGGTATGAATTACCTGCTTAAAGACAAAGTCAATTTAGCTAGTTGTGGAGGTACATGCCTGTAATCTCTGTATTAGGGAGGTAATAAGAGGAGAGTTTCAGTCTAGCCTAAGTTACACAGAAGATCTTACCTCAAATAAACAATAATAACAGGCCCTCTCAGTTCATCTTTTTGGGGAGCCTCATTTTCTTTATCTGTGTAAGCGAGAAGACAGGACAAACTGAAGTCTACAGTCAGTGTAGTTCTACCATCTAGAGCAAGTGGCAGTAGCAATAAGCAGCCTGGTCTGGTGTATCATCAGGAACATAAGGAGGAGAAGTATGAAATTCTTCCTTCCTCCAAATACGAACATAGAAGTGCTAACCCTAATTTGAAGCATTGAGAGGAAATGTGGGCATATCTGGAAGCTATGCTTAGATATGCCAGGAACACAAACACTTCCATTTCTTTCAGAATGATGATGGGCTAATTATAGGCATTGGTTTATCACCCTGCTTACAAAAAGTGTAACCTTGACGGAAGTGTGAAGTACCCAGAAAAAATGTAAGAGAGAGCAGCATATTTCCTTAGTCTCCTCCATTACTCATTGGCAAGCCCTTAGCCAAATCCATTTCTTGAAAGTCATGAGGACAGTCAAAGCAAAAATGTCCCAGATCTACCTGAACATTAGCATACTTAGAGCCAGCCTGGTCTACAGAGTGAGTTCCAGGAGAGCTGGGGCTACACAGAGAAACCCTGTCTCGAAAAACCGAAGGGGAGTTTTCTTCATTCTCTCCCTTCTTCAGGAGTAAGAAATGTCAACCAATGCAGAGGTGGTTTTAGTGACCTGAGAAAGGACATCTATTCAATGCATATATGCCTGGAAGGTGGGCCATCGAGTTCTCAGAGTGAAGGACTTGTCAATAGTCCCCTGTAACATCACTTAAACTACAAGAGCCTTATATGGGGAGAACTCACACAGAAATGCTGTGTCTAGATTTCAGTGATGAGGACTTGGGAATGCTGGCATTCTTTGAGGCAAGACAGGAGGAAGTTAAAAAGACTTGACTGCTGATAGGAAAGATTATATAAACAAACATTCTGTAATCTGTTTCCAGTCAGACCCTTATTAGCAAACTTACTTCTGATTTTATTTCTTCTGTTTTCTGAGCATCTACTTGTTGCCAACTACTGTTCCAGATTCCAGGGACATATTAGTGAATGAAATATACACCATTTGCTATCACTGAATTCTTTAAAGGAAAACAAACAGTAATGGAGCAGATATGCAAGTAAGAAAACGAAGCTACATGACAGCCTCTGTTCAGTGCACTGGAGCGAATGGACAGGGAAGGAGAGATCCTAGTAGGCCCTGTACTCTAGTCAGAAAACATAGTGAATACAAGGGCAGATGGGATGTTGACCAAGCCAACTTAGTCAGTCAGCAGGGTCTGGAGGGAGTGAGTGAGGATTAAAGAAAGAAAAAAACAATTAGACAATGTTATAACATGACTCCAGCCAATGCTGAAGCTAAAGTAGGTTTACTTTTTTCCAGTCTGCTTTTATATCATTCTAGGTACATACAAAGAATATGGTCATACCTAAGGCATAAATAGACTAGTTAAGAACAAACAAAGCATAAACAAAGATCCCAAGATTACTATATTCAGGGTCTTAACAAGTCCCATCAAGATACAAAGAGCACACTCCTCGGCTGCATTCATCTTGAGCCTACTTCCTTGTCCTAGCTCAATGTCAAATTCTTGCCAAATTCCTAGAAGGTGGCAGCAAGTGTTCTCCACAGAATGTAAGGTCAACTCTGTATTACAGTGCCTAGGTATTGAGGAATACTGAAGGGTGGAGGATATAGCTCAGTATTGAACCCTTGCTCAATACCCAAGGAGCTGCAGCAACACACACACACACACACACACACACACACACACACACACACACACATACACACACAAACTCACAAAGTGGGGGGAAATGCTCAGAAGAAAAGGTTACTTAGCTGGAAAAAGGACAAGTGTGAGTAGAAAAGAAAGAACTGGACAGGCAGGTGGAAGTATCTCTGATTACTAAAGCCAGTTAGAAACAGAAGACAGGGAGCAGGAGACAGCTAGGAAGCAGCGTGCTCCCAAGGTCACTAGCAGCAATGGGCCAAGGCTGCCTTAGAAAGCAATCCCATAGAACTCGGGAGGTTGCCTGAAATTGACAACTACCTGGGAGAGGCAGAGAGCCTTGTGCATGAAGAAATTCAGGATTTCTCTCAAAACTGAGGGTTGGGGGCAGGGACACTGAGTTATCTCCACTGGAGAAAGACTTGGTCTGGTGTTTCTAGAGATTGCACAGGATATACGTGGTGGAAATTTGCTAACAGGAGGAGACAGGATCAGAGCATCTTGGCATGGCAAGGGATGTAAAAACAGTGTAGAAGATTGATCCGGTAAGATACCATCTTCATCCAGTATGAAACAAGCAAAACTAAGCAGTGAGTTCCTTGAGGATTTAGACTACATGAAGATTTCATCTTAAAGGAAACTACAGATGTGATCTCCAGGGTAGAGGTACTCTTTAGGAAGAGATAAGCACATGGGTAAGGCATACAGACCCTCCCCAGGTTAAATTCCGTCCTTTGGTTGGTGTTAGATGATGAGTTTTGGGTATTCAATATGTTAATATGCATCAAATACTACATTTAAAAAGAATAGAAGGATGGAGGAGTTAACAGGAAAACATGAGTAGATCCAGTTGTCAGTAGCTGTTTCAGTTCTCAGGTGACAAACCGCCACCCTCCACCATGCATACCCCAGGAGTTCTGAGATGGGGCCCACTGCCTACCAGCCACACAGCACAGGACCATCAAACTTTGGTTTACTAAAATGAACTTTCACAGAGTTAAGTGGCCAAACATACTAAAACATAAACTTCAGACCCATAATGGTTATTGAAATTTCAACTCCCTGGTAATTGCTTGTTTACACATCATCTGTTTCCCCAACTTTAGAAGATCCAGACATCACAGGGAGACAAAGCAACTGGTTCAGGATCATATGGCAAGGTGAGAGCTGACCAGAATCAGGACTTCTCAAGTCAGTATGCACTCTCTACTCTCTCGATGCCCCTCAAACACCGAACATCAATCATTGTCTTAAACGCCATCCCGCTCCACACCCAAACACTGTTTCAGCTATATCATATTTTCACAATTACCTTTTACTCACTGAAGCCCTTGATTGTTACACATATACTTTTGAGTGTGTGTGTGAATGTGAATATTTAATTTGCATGTGTCCTTGTGTATGTGTGTGTATTTGTGTGTGTATGTGGTTATGCATGCGTATGTGTTAGTGTGTGTGTACATGTGTATATGTGTTTGTGTGAGTATGTATGTGAGAATGTGTGTGTATGTGTGTGAATATTGTGTGTGTGTATTATGAGTGTATGTATGTGTATATGAGTATGTGTATGAATGTGCATGTGTATGTGTAAGTGTGTAAATGCTGAGTGGACAGTTGTAAAGTCAGACCCTCTGAGTCTTGATGACTGTCCAAGTAGGAGCCCAAGAAAGGAGCATCAGGGAGCATTATGAAACACCATATTCCAATTTCAATGTTGAGACAGGCTGAAACTGGCAGAAACACATCAGTATTTTTATAGTAGAGGATCTTTCTAGAGACCTAAGACACCTAGTGGGTTATTTCTTCAAAGGGAAATCTTGGTAATAACTGCTGAGCTTTGCTGCACTGGAAGCCTCTTTTTATAAGTGTGGTCTTGTTTAACTTGCATGGGAATAATTGCTTGTCCTGTTTTGTATTCATAAGTGAGGGAAGTGAGGTTAAGAAAATGAAGTGATTTGTCCTAAGTCACATAACTATCAGGACAGAGAAGTGATGGAGACAAAGAAGTTGATCTGGATTTAAATCTAAATGCTCTCTCCATCCCCCAGCCACTGTCTTGGCCAACCTCAGTGTACCTTTGCTTCCAGTCCATGGTAGGCAACCTGATGACATGCAAGTGGAGTGAAATTAAAAATGACTTTATCTTCACTTGGTCTTGATACCTGAATGTTTTTGAGGTGACTGGAGTCAGATGGCATCCAGAGACTCTGTCCTTTGTGCCTTGAAAAACTTTGTCTTCTCCCTGACCTGATGGCAGAAAATCCTTGTGCACGGGAGCTGACAGAGCAGAGTGGGAGCCAAACCAGCAGACATGGGAGACACAGCAGGGCACTGGAAACCTGAGAAAACTAAGACACCGGGAATATTCTACTGAAGATTTATGTTCTGTTTAACTCCATTAGGACTTAAGGTAGCTAAAAAAAAATCTACTTTTAAAGTAAAGGAAATAGGATTATTGGATTTTGAAATTGAGAGCCATAAAATTTAGAACAATTTTATATAAAACTTCAACTTTTTTTTTTTAATTTCAAGATAAAAGAGTCAGATGGTGTCAAGTAATTCAACTCCCAAAAGAAGTAGAGAAAGGTCTCTCTTTGTCTAGCACCATAAACAGGAGACTCACCGAGACACCCACTCTGAAGCTGACACCCTGACTCTGCTTCCTGTAAGGGGCGGGGACTAAGCCTTCCCATTTCCCAGATCTCACTCCACGTCCAGTGAACTGTGCATTGTCATGTCTGTACCCTCACTTGAGCTCCATACTTCACCAGCTCTGAGAGGCATTTCTTTTTCACCTCTACCCTTTGTACTACATTTCTCCCCCCACTCTCCATAAGACCTTTTTGCAAGGGCAACTATCGTATACTTTTGTTATTTTCTGCGGTCCTAAGTCAGCAGTGGCTTAGTGTAATGGCTAAGACTTGGATTTAAACTCCAAATCTAATGACACTGAATAGGTTGCTTGTTCTTTCCTTTGTCTGTAAAATGGGAGTTAGATGGGTATAAAGCACATAGCCTAATGCCGAGAACATACCGGTGTTCATTATGCAGTGGGTTTATTTATTTGCCAGTATACAGAACTGACTAGGAGAAAAGGCCTGGGGCCTGACACACAGCCGAAGCCCTTTGATGGATGACACTCCAATCCACCACTCTCGGAGTTCATAGATACCATTTCTTCCTTTTCAAGATAAGAAGCTGAACCTTTCTTTCATCCACACCACCACTATAGCTCCTCTTCATCTGATTTGAGCATCCATTACCATCTCATTGAAATGCCACTTTAGACAAGGTCTCAAGTGTAGAGCTGCAGAGGGAGCTAGGAGTAGGCTGGGGTAGAGGACTGCCCCATTAGCATTCAAACCATAATAGAGGCCATTATCTTGGCAGCAAAATACCCCAGCAGTAGTGATGAGAGGAAATGGGAGTGGGTTGCCAAAGCAACAGAGAAACTTGAGCAGTGCTGTTTCCATGGCAACAGAGGGCCTGCATGGGAGGGCTCTCTCAGTTCCAGCACTGGTTAGATGCTCAACAGTACCAGTGACTCATCAGATAGAGTGCCTTGCAAAGGGTAAATTAGTGAGAGGTTTCACTTAAGAAGTTAGGCCAGCATGAAGCCCACAGCAGAGATCTAAACTCTTCAAGATGGAGCCTGGGCCTGTCTGTTAGGAATCAGGATTCTCTTGGCTGCTGGCCAGTTCATTACCTCTCAAAGCCATTAGGCCTTATTTATGGTTTGAAAACTCAAGGAGACACTCCCTGAGCAAAATCTCCGTATGGAAATACGACTCATGAGGTATAACTTCAGGGGCAGACCAGTGCCTGAGCTGTTTCTCCTTTCCTCAATTTTAATTCTATCAAAGTAATACACTCACATAATTAAAAGTCAATTAGAGCCTATAATTAAACACACAAGGCCCTGCATGTAACAGTGCCCTCTCCCCTGATTCCCGAGGCGATAGCTGTAGTGACTTTGGCTGTGTGTCCCCTCTTTACATCTGTGTTTTTAAACGTTTCTGCCTTAAATACAATTTCTTTGCATTCACAATTAAGTAGAGGACGCCCTCTCTTACCTGCTAACTCAATCCCCAGACACGATACAGAAACTTTTGAATACATAATATTTATAAACTACAGTGTTTTTAATGTTAAAGGATATACCAGGATTGCCTGGCTGCCAGCAAAATGGTGTTTTTTGAGCAGAGGGCTAGAGGCTTCCCTATTCCACATATAAGCTCATTTTAGAATAATTTGCATCTGTTAACATGTATTGTTTGTACATATTGATGTGATGCAGTGTTATTTCAGTGTATGAATAAAGTGGGTGCTGATCAAAGTTAGTCTCCCTTTATTTATTCCTGCCCCATGCCTTCTCCGTATGTAGTCAACCCAACTCTCTTAGCTTCCCTTATGAAACAATGTGTTCTCTGTCTCTGTCCTTGAATTATTTCATTTAACATAATGTCTTCAAGTTCCATCTTATTACCATGTCAGGATTTCATTGTTTTTTTTAATGGCTGGACACACACACAGACAGACAGACAGACAGACAGACACACACACACACACACTTCACTTGTCAATATTGCTTTTTCTTTATTCATCTGTTGTTAGCTATCTAGGCTGTTTCAATCTTAGCTATTATAAGCTGTACAGCAGGCAACATGGACATACAACCATGTCTTTTGTGGACAGATATCACTTGTTTTAGATGTGTACCCAGGAGTGGGATAGGCAGGTGATTCATTAGATATAGTTTGACTTTTAGGTTCCTAGTTTATATTCCCACCAATCATGTATGACAGGTCCTTTTATCCACGTCATCACTAGCATTTATGTTTGTCTTCTTAAATAGTTCCTCTAATTGAAGTGCAGTGACATATTGTAATTTCAATTCATTCATTTCACCAATAGAGAGATAACTTGCCTAGTTCTTTTTTTCAATTTTTAAAAATATTTTATTTATGTATGTATTTACAGTGAGCATGTGTGTGTGTGCGCGCGCATGTGTGTGCCTGTGTGTGCATGCATATGGAATATTTTTTTGTCATTTCTGAATTCTTTACATATTCTGGATATTAACTCTGCATCAGATAAGTAGTTGGCAAAAGTTTCAACCCACTCTCTCGCTTCCTTTACTCTGTGGATTGATTCCTTTGCTGCGCAGAAGGTTTGAATTTGGTGTAATCCCATTTATCGCTCTCCTATCTTGTTTCCTGTAATTCTAGAGACATATTAACAATTACACCACCTCTACCAGTATATGAAAGTGTTCCTCGTGTTCTCATGTTTTCCATTTAGGTCTTTGGTGCATTCTTAGTTGACTTTTGTAGGCTGAGAGATTAAGACATCAATCTTCTGAGCATGGATATCTAGTTTTCCAGGCACCCCTGGCAGATTCTGTCCTTTCTGCAATGAGCCTTTTGACACCTTTGTTAAAGTCACTATGCTAGAAGAGATGCAGCCTGCCATGCACTCCCTGGATCTGCTCTGGCGTGGCCAGCCTGCCAGGCTGTGTCCATCTTTTCTAGACAGGAGCTCTACCAAGCCTCTTCTGTCCTTCAGACTGCCTTTCTCTGCCCTTGTTCCCAGCCTGCTGCTACTTGCTCCTCTCCAGCAACAACTGGTTCGTGTGATCCTGAAGCCTCATTGTCAAGCACATGGCTTCCCTCCTGCTATCCTCAGCTCTACCATAGGATTTGGATTACAGATGTCTGCTGAGATTGTGTGGAACTGTGTGCCACATTCTTATTTGGGAGTGATTTAATACAAGAGGGTAGATAGAATTTTTGCCTTCCTTGATCTAAATATAAAGAATATTTAGATCAAAAAATGACTGTCTTGATTGCTACATTGGAGTGACTTTGCAAAGAGGCTGAATTACATAAAGTGCATGCATGTTTTTATTTAACTTAATTTTAAAACGGTGACTATTTAGACTACCCAGAGAATAATTCTACTTGGAAAATATTGAATGTTTAAAATTTTTGTGTCCCAGTACATTAGAGTCAAAGCCAGATGGTTTTACCTTTTCAAAGAACAAGCCCATTTATGAGACACCTCCAAATAATAATTCAATGAAAGCAGTCATCAGGACTGTTGTTACTTTGTTGCATATGCTTATAAAATATGAAAATTTACCTTAGTGTCCCACAAGACACATTCTATGGAAATTCAATAGCGTAATCTGTGACCTAAGACAGGCTAGGGACAAAGTCGGCTTGGTGCTGTGCAGAAAACGTCCACAGTAATGTTTGTGCCACAAACCTTCACTGTACAGTAGGATAGCAAAGATAAAGGCATTGCTGACTGGTATCAGAGAAGCTACTAAAGGTAACCCTTAAAGTAGGCACAAGAATTAAAGGAGAGAATGCCCTGTCTTGTACAGTAACTGTGCAATAAGTGTTAGCTTCTGCTGTTACTATCGTTTTTATATAGTGATGTCTATGTGCCTGTGTGTGTGCATGCGCATGTGTTCATGCTTGTGTGTGTGTGTGTAAAAGTTATGGAATTACATGCATCTTTTTCTTTTTTTAATCCCCATTTTCTTCTTTCTGTATTCCTTTTCAATAAATAAAATCAAGATGTAGGAAAAGTTACCTCCACAATGAAACGGAAATGTTTTTACTATAGCACTTTTTATCTGTCTGTTTGTTAATTTGAGACAGGGTTTCTCTGTGTAGCCCTGGCTGACTTGGAACTCACTCTGTAGACCGGGCTGGCCTCGAACTCACAGAGCTTGATCTGCCTCTGCCAACAGAGCTGTGGGATTAAAGGCCTGTGCCACACCACAGCAGGCTGTAACAGAATGAGGCTGAGTCCCTCTGGCTACGTTGGCTTAGAGCAGCACTGTCACCTTCAAAGTCAGATATTCTTATCTTCTACCTCAAGTCTTCATGATCAGTAACTCTGGAGTGGAGACCAGCAATAGGCTTGTTTGTTTTTTTTTTCATTTTTGCTTTTTTAAAATTTTTTTAATTTTTTTTTAAATCCTCCTAGGGCTTTCTGGTATTGGTAGATGGTTCTCAGCCTTGGCTACACACCAGAATCATTAAGTAACACAACTGGCTATGTCAGACTTCTTGGTCAGTGTCTAGGTGTTGGTTATTCTGGAAGGTCACCAGGGATGCTAAGTGTAGCCTCCAATGAAAACTTCAGCTTTAAAGATTCTCTGCCGAGTGGCCAGGCTGAATGACCAGAGCCTGTGACCTTCCAGGTAAGACCCTCCAGCTTTATTCCTCCAACCTTGATTTCCACAGGGTCTTCTCATCTTTGTGCTTATGACTCCCACTCAGGAGAGACAAAGAACAACTGATGTTGTAGGTCTTGGGTAGATAAGGCAGAAGCCGAGATGGGACTTGACACGGTAACATAAGCCAGTAGGACATGACTTTCTTCATACTTGAGAAAATAGTCTTCTTACACACAAAGGTGTGGGGATACCAAGGCCTCATGGAAACCTGGCTCTTTCTTAACACTCAGACCAGGTACAGCCCCAAACTCTTCTCTCCTTCCCCCTTCAATGATCAATATCCACCAGAAACCCAGAAAACATTGCCCGATGTTCAGTTCTTATGTAGTTTCTAGGTTTCATTTTTCTTGACTTGCTGACAAATTTCTATGAAGAAATGACAAAGAAATGCACACTCCTGGTTTATTTCATTCTCTCTTAGCTTGCTCATTTTATCACTGGCTTGCTTCTATCTCAGCCAACATAACATATTTTTATAATCCTCTTCAAATCCGGCTTTAGAATTCAGAGGGATAAAATAAATAAGAGGCAATAAAGGCCAATCAGTCATATTCTACATTTGCTTTTTTTTTTATTGAATCCTTCATTTACTCAATCAGTAAGTATTTATTCCTTTCGTTTTAAGAAATTTCTGCTGAGGGTGTCTTGGCGTCCCGCAGAAGCCACAGAAGAAGACAAACCATGCTATTGCTGCTCTAAGAAATAATTCACCACTGTGGGTAGACAAAGGAGAAACATGAGAGGCATTGAAGATCTGTGTGTAATAAGTGGATGAGCTATACATAATCAAAGGCTGGCTGGCACAAACACGCCCAGCTGCCAGGATGGGTATGTGGTTTCCGTCCACAGCTCCTCAGGGTCCAGGCACATTCTCAAGGTCAGTGGAGCAGGCTGGCTTCAAGGTCTCCATCCCAGGTTCTGGACTCTGCTGGGCAGTTTGCCTAACTTCCTTGTGTCTTCAGGGTAAGTGGAGACAATAAGCATACTCAGTGGGCTGCAGAGAAAAGCAAAAAACACACCAAGCACAAAGCCAGTATTTAGCGCATCTTAATTCCTGAACCCTTCACATCCTGGCATGTGGAAGCCATGCCTCATTGTTAAGTAGCATCTTGCTTCCATTTTTAAAAGTAAGAAAACCACGTTAGGGAGAGTTTGTTGTTGTTTTATCTTGGCATGGGCTACACCCCAGACCTTGTGTGTTTTCTGTTTCTTGCTTGCAAAATTAGATGCTAAAGTATTTGGAGGCATCTCAGCAATTTGACATTTTATTTGTAGTATACAAATTCTTATCACACTCAAAGTTGAACGCAACAAACTTGGTCTTATTTGTTTCTTGATTTCAGAGAGAGAGAGAGAGAGAGAGAGAGAGAGAGAGAGAGAGAGAGAGAGAGAGAGAGAAATTGTAAGGAATACTGCATTCAATCTTGACTAATACAATAGCCAGATTCATTGTGGCCAGAAGCCCGAGCCTGTGAGTTCTGGGCATCCTATGCTCTTCTTCATCCTCCAGGCATGTGCCCTCCCCTCCCTGCCTCCTCCTTCTGCTCACTAAAATGTTTCTTTCCTCTCCCCCCTCTTCCCTGATTACTCTTTCCAATAGTCCGAGATCCAGCACAGCCCCTTCCCAGCAACTCCATCTCCTTTCAGCTTCCTCTCTCCCACTCCTCAAAGCCCACAAAGCCATGGGGAGTGCTTGAGTGCTTGGAACTGTACTCAGCTCATTTACTCCTCAAGTCATCACGATTGTGTGACCGTTGCTTTTCAGGGAAAGAAACTTAAGGCTCACAAAGCTGAATGTGGCCCTGGCTCTCCAGCCTGTGCTGCAGTTTCGTTCCTGCCTGTGGTCTAGGTCCACAGGACGGGTCTCACCTTAGTAATAACAAAGCAATCACTCAGCAGTGCCACACCAGGACAGAACTAGCTTTCTCACAAACTTAGCTGATAGCTGAAAACCCATGTGGAGCAACGAGTGGCTGTGTTGGTTACCTTTGCCAACGTTGGGGCTGACGCTGAGAAACAATGCAAGGAAACACTTGAAGGATATATTTGTTCACCTCATAGTTTCAGCTCCTGTTTGGCTCCTCTGTGCAGTTGGGTAGACCATCATTATTGGACCGTGAAAGGCAGTCTGTGTTCTGGTTGAGCGAGGCTTACTCCAGAGACCCAGTAGAAAATTCTACAAGGGATGGAATAGTAAGCTACACCCCCAGGCATTAAGCTGCTGACACCACAATGAGCCCTCACTCCATTATCCTGTGGTTAGACAATGCCCCAAGCTCCCAGTATTCTGACTGGACTCCACTCCCACAGTCACCTGACCACAGCAAGTATGCCCCGCCCCACAGTTACCTAGGAACAGAAAGGTAGCTCAGCCCACTATAAAAGGGGCTGCTTGATCCCCCCTTAACTTCTTGCTGTTTTCTTGTCTTTACTCTCACCTCTTACTCCCTCTCTCCCCATCCCCTTCTCCTCTCTCCATGTGGCCTCTACTTTTCTTCTCTCTCTCTCTCTCTCTCTCTCTCTCTCTCTCTCTCTCTCCTCTCTCTCTCTGACTTACTAGGATGACTTACTAGGGATCCCGCAGGAGGCCCAAATCCCATCTGTGTAGCAGTTTCTAATGCTATTGTCCAGAGACTGGGCAGTTTGATCCTTGACTACTTTGAAAACTACTCTCCCTATCCCTCTCCCTCTCCCTCTCCGTCCCTCCCCCCCCTTCTCTTTTTGCTTTCTACAATAAAGCCTTTTTAAAAACTATAGACTGCCTCCTTTCATCTAGACTTGCCCTGCTGGAACAATGGCTTAGGCCTTCCCCTAAAGAGCCTCATCTAATCTACCACAGGAAAGCCATCCAGCATTTCCAATCAGGAGACCGGACCAAGGACTCTGGCCCGATGCCCTTGAGGGGAACCACCAGGTGTCCCCTTCCCCTCCCCACTCCTTTCTCCCTTTGGTCCCCACTTCGTTCTCAGCTCTTCCCCAATATCCAGCAGCGCCTGGGATGTCCTAGACTGAGAACCCATGGGACTGCTCCCTCTCCACTCCTGAGGATTGGGGTAGTGGCTTCCCACAGCCAGACACCCACCCTGTGGTGTTGAGAGTGCTGGCTGCCCGGACAGAGTACCTGAGCTCTGGCGGGACATGGGTCTCTCTCCCACCCCTTTATTATTTCCCCACCAGCCCGGTGCATGGCCCAACACACCATGGTAGGGGCAGTGCCTGCAGTTCCCTGTGTCTTAAGGGGCAGAGAACAAAAAGAGAGTGAATCTGCACCATGCTTTCTCTTTTCTTTATTATTCTACTCTGTCCAGGCCTGCAGCCCAAGGAGATGGCGCAGCCTTTATCAGAGTTTGTCTTCCTCTGTTAGTCTCTCTGGAAGCACCCTCAAGACACCCCACACAGGACTACCTTGCTAACCTCCTAGGTGATTCTAAATCAAATCCCATTGATAGTGAGAAGTAACCAGTGTAGCTATCACTGTGACTACCACAAAGGCATTGGTAGTGAGCCGGGTCCATGGTGACTCTGTCTACAAGCTGACCTGAGTGAGCAGCTCCTCTTCTTGTTACTTCTACACAGAACCTGAGGGTTCACAGAGGCTTCTCCACTCCAGCTCTTAACTGGCATGGTTTTCTTCCAGCTTCCATTTATTATATCAGTCGATTTGAAAACACTCACTGTACTGCCTGCAACATGCATAATCATTGTTCAAGGGGCTACAATGCTATAGCAACAACAACGACAACAAAGAGACACAGCTCTGGTCCCTGTGAAAGGTGTGAATAATGCAAGCATCCCCCATGTCTGTGATGGTCTATGCTGTGATCAACTGAATGCTCTCCCATCTCCATCACACCACCTGCTGTGATCAAGTAAAGGCTTTGAGAGGACTCACTGAGGACCTGCCTGTCTAGGGGGGCCTGGGGGGTGATGAAAAACCTTCCCTGAAGAATGATAATCGAGCAGAAATCTGAGCGAAGAGTAAACAAGTAGAGAAGGGGAAAGAAAAGAACAGAAAGTATCTTGAGCTTTGCTGAGGATTCTATCAACAGCCAGAGGCAAGGCGGGGAACGTGACTGGAGAGCCAGGCAGGAGCCAGGCCATGAATAGCCCTGTAGATATTCTAAGCATTCAGAATTTTCCCTGTGACAGTTTTTCTATGCAGCTCAGACTGGCCTTGAACTTGTTTATAGTCTGGGCTAGCCTCTAACCTATCCTCTTATGTCAATCGTACTAACTGTACAGGTGTGTAGATGATAGGTGTGTACCACCGGGCCTGGCTCAAGGCTTTGGATTCTCATCTTAAGGTAAGTCAGGAAACTAAATGTTTTTAAGCAGAGGGAAACGTCACATTTATGTTTCAGAAAGCTTATAAGGTAGGAAACAAAGAGGGGCCACAAAGAAGGCAGATGAGTAGTCTTAGCTAGGAGATGATTCAGGTCGTATCATCCGATATGCTGAGCTGACAATATGGCTCAAACAAGAGGTCCTGTGAGCTGGTTTCACAACAGAAGTCTAGTGACTAGTGATGCGAAGGGAGGAAGGTGGGAAGATGGCGTGTCAGAGAAGATGCCTGGATTCTTATTTGAGATCGAAACCTGGAGGACATCTTCTGGGGTGGGGGATGGGTCCAGATTTTATAACAGGGAGAGTCTGAGGAGGCTTGGGCATATTCCAGGAAGATCTAGGAAAGCCAGGTCGGCATGTGGGGTTTAAGATTAGGGGACAGGTGTGGCTTTTCTACCTAAAGATTTGTGAGCTATCAGCCTACAGGAAACAATTGAAGTCACGGCCACAGAGAAGATTCCTAAGGGGTAAATGACTAGACAAGGGGCCAGGACCAAGTCATAAGATTTCTTAGTGTCTCATAGCCAAGAATGTATGTAAGAACAAAGACGATAGTCAGAGCATTAGGAAGAAACTCAAGGCAAGGACGGCTTACAACATGGTATTTACTGGTGTCTTAACCTGAGCTTTGGCATAAAGCCCTTCCAGGAGCATTAGAAATGGAGTGCTCTCAGCAGTTGTACTTCAGGAACATGAAAACCATATATCCACACTGCATTTTCCACTAAGCAAAAATAACCTTGGCCTTGATGTTTGGGTTCAGCACAGCCGCTAAGGAAAAGTGGTCATTTGTCCAACTAAGCCACTCTAGCATTCCAATCTGGCAGAGGAGAGAAAGAATCAGAACGTGTTGATGACGACCTCTGATCTGAGGGTCACACCAAGAAAGGAAGCAATTGTCTGCTGCTGCAATCAACCAAAGGCGGATGGAAGGTGCATCTAATGATGAGCCGGCCCTCTGTTAGAAGATGAACCAGGGCTCTGAGCGCATTGCAGCCATCTGCAGCAAGACCACTTTGTCCTTTCAAGTAAGCTTTAAAGAGGTGGGGAAGGCTTCGTTTTGCACCTGACATTAAAGCACCATTAAAGGATCCTGAATGCATTCTGAAAGCCATGCCTTTCTGTGGCTGGCTGGCAGGAGCCGTGAACTCGTCCCATTACTTTTAGATGGAGAAAGACATGAAGAGAAGAACAAAGTCTTGTTTAAAGAACAGAGAAGCCCGAGAATGAAAGAGGTGGAAGGTAATTCCTGAGGAATGGTAGCTTTAAAATAGCACACAGTATGCCTGGTGACTGAAGTCATGATGCCTGTGCTCAGATATATGTTGCCATGTGAGACCCATTACCCTCTATCCCAAACTCCGAAGTGCAAACAGTTACTATCTTGGGGGTGAGCAGGGAATGACTTTTGGCCACGCCTACTTTCTAGTGTGCTGGAGGCTCCACAGTTCATACCTGATTTACATCATCACTGGGCCTAACACTGCTTCTAGTCTCTGGATAGCTAGTAAGTTCATGCCCCGTGATGCTGACTAATTTTATGTCAACTTGACACAAGCTAAAGTCATTTGTGAGGTGGTAACCCCAATTGAGAAAATACCTCTATAAGGCCCTATACAAATCTGTAAGGCATTTTCTTAATTAGTAATTGATTTGAGAGTGCCCAGACCATTGTGGATAGTGCTACCCCTGGGCTGGTGGTCCTGGGTTCAATAATAAAGCAGGCTGAGCAAGCCACGTGGAACAAGCCAGTAAGCAGCACCCCTCCATGGCCTTTATTATTAGCTATTTTCTCCAGGTCTCTACCCATTTGGCTTTCCTCCACGGACCTTGATTCAGGATATGTAAGCCAAACAAACTTTTTCTCCCCAAGCTGATTTTGGTTATGGTGCTTTGTCACATCAGTTGAAATCCTAACTAGGACACCCATCATGGAGGGAGGTCAGAGATTCTATAGTGGCTGTGGAAGAGGGGTGGAAAAAATGCAGGTCATCACTAATCCTCCCAAGAACCTACAGATCAGACTCTACATACCTTCATTTTATAGGTAAGGAAACTGAGTCCGATGAAGATCAATACAATTCGAGTCATGTGATGAGTAGGTGACCTAGCCAGTGGTGCATGTTTCCCAAGTCTCTCCTCCTCACATGGTATGCCAGATGCATATGTGCCCATGAATGTTGTGTGCAACCAAGTGAAGAAGGCTCCCAGTGGAAGGAAGGTACCTGCTCCTCCATCTCTGTATCCTTTAGAGGATATCATCTCATCCTCACCAAGTTACTTTGTGTTGGAAAGGAAATATAGGGGTCTTCCCACTGTGAAAAGACCTTCTGCCAGATTACTAGACAGAGGTTCAAGCCCTAGAGGAAGCTCAATGAGCCATGGTTTTTCTCCTGGATTATTGATGTCCACTGAGGGCCCAGAACAGGCAATTCACAGAGGTCAACAGCAGCACAGCGCAATGGTCTGTTGAGAACCTTCCTGCACAGTCTGTGCCTGTTCTCAGTCACTCACAGCTCTGCAAAGCTCTGCTGTGTGTGGCCAGTTTCTGTCATCCAGTGTGTCCTCACTAAAGAGTCTAGAGTGTAAAATAGTTCTTAATTTCCTTTCTAAAATAAGGAGAAATCGGTAAGGTATTTTGATGGCCAATTTGAGGGCGCTGGGGTATATGGCACCTCGGTGGGAGGGTTAACCTAGTAACTGTGGTCACAGACAGAACACAACAGAAGTAACTGGAACCTTACTTCCTGGAAACTGCTCTTCACTGGCTTTGGATCTTCCACTTTGGGCCTTCTGGAAGACTCACAAAATTCTCCCTCTTGAAGCTCTCTTCCAGTGCGTCAAAACTTAAGTCACATCAAGCGATGGGGGAAAAGACAGCCACTCAGGAACTCACATCCTTCAACTCAGTAGTCAACAGGTACGATGACAGCCTCAGAGGTACACCATCTTGGATTTCTAGCCTTTGACAACTGGACTTTTACTGGGCTTTTTAGGTTGATGTAAATAATAACAAATAGCTCGATCAGGCTGCCTAGAGCTAGGTTTGTTGGGTGGAAGGAAGGCATTCTTATCATTTCAGTGGAAACTGTCAAATATCCTCCCTAGAGGCTGCCCAATTTTCACATCCAGCAAGGATAAATGATAATAAAGTGTGGGCTTCTGGAGCCAACTGACTTGTATTTTTCACATCTATAAGAAACCAAGGTTCATATATCATCTTCTAGAATTCATGATTTTAAAACTGTTGTCAAGGAAAAAGAATGAAAGAAAAAGTGGTTGGAAAGCTGGGCGGGCTGCTCAGAGCACCCTTAACACCTTTCCTAATATTTTTGGCCCATTAATCATTTTGCTGTAAGTCCTAGTGGTAAATCATGCTAATATTTGTGGCCAGGGTAACTAAACAGTAGCGACTGATTAAATTTCATCTGTGCAACAAATACTGATGGGGACGTTTCTCCATGCAAAGCAGCGAGTCACGGAGATGCCTGCATCAGAAGAAGCAGGCTGTACCAGTGTTTCAGGAGAGGTCAGGTTGCTTCTTCATTTTTGAAAAATGGGAGAAGCATGCAGCATAGACTCTGTACCTTGACATCCAGCACAGCTGTCTGTTGTTTAAGTTACCTACCCTACAGTGTTTGCTCCTGGCAGTGCTGGAGCTATAGCAGTTTAGTAGGAACCTCCTGTTGCTAATGCTTCCTCTTTCAGATGTTCAGCTTGATGTGTTTGGGTTATCACCAGGCCCAGACAGTTCCACGTGCAAGAGGTTTAATTGAGAGGGAGTAGGGGGATAGCGGCACAGAAAGAGAGAGGGGAGAGAGAGAGAGAGAAATGGAGGAATTGTCTCATATATACGGGTTGTGACGTAGTAGTTCCAGGTAAAGGTGGGAGTTGAACCCAATGGATTCTGGGAATATGGTGGCCGTTGCCCTGGCAACAGGTCTGTGGACCCGCCCATATATCTGCCGCAGGTTCTGGTTGCTAGCACAGCTCACTGTCTCCACCTGCCCCTTGGCTGTAAATCCCTACCTGTCCTTGCTTTACTCTGAATCGAGCTCAACCTCCATCCCCTATCATAACACCTCTGTTGCTATAGTCTTGAACATCCATCCTTACTGCTTTAACCAGTGGTTAGAATAGTTTTCTTTTACAAGTGTATATTAGAGGCATGGATCCTTTGTCTCCTCGTGCTTTGAGCACCAATGTCACATTATGGTTGTGGTTTTCACATGGTTATCTCTTCTGATTACATCTCTTGGGTAGGGAGGAAGAGCATGTATCTTTGGGCACAGCCCTGGCATGCATAACGTTCGTATGCTTAGACTCAGGCCACTGACTGGTTATTCATGGAGGGCTCCTTGAAGGATGCAAAAGGGTCAGGGAAGACAGGGTCAATGAGAAGTCCTAGGACTAGGAGAAGCATAAACACACAGGACAGAGCAGAGTGGCATGTGGAAAAATGACTCTCCAGGTGTCAGTTGGTATCTAGAAACAGCAACTGCTCAAGACTTAAACAGTTCCCTGCACATAAGCTGTAATTCAACTAAAAAATATATTTTTTTCCTCTAAGTAAATTTCCTGATACCCAAGTTAAGAAAACCAAGGCACGTAGTGCAGAATGGATACCCACTGCACCAACATACCCCAGTGTCTGAGAACTTCCCATGCACCTCTGCAGAGTGCTAATGCCTCTGTTAGAGGCCACAGATCCAAACCAGGTCCTGGCACCTGTGCTGTGGGTAAGAGACTGAAGGAATCTACTCCCAAAGTGGCAGAGGGGCAGTTTCCAGAGACGAGCCTGTGCTATACAAGACCCCTGCAGGTATGCAAACTACAGCCATGTTTTGGAGCCTCAGCAGCATAAAGCATTTGTGCCAACTGAAATTGGGGTGGGCTTGGATCACTGAGACTGACTGCTCAGACAGAGCAAGATCAGGCATATCCCATCTTTTAGGCAAAATAGAATCTGTGCAAAGCAGTGTATTAGGGTCTCAGCTTCCTGAGAGTATATCCTTGAGCCTGTCTAGAAGTGGATTCCTCTTCATGAGGACTGAGATCAAGCCTAAAGCAATCTGGGGCTTAGCCACAGACCATTTTTCTATGCAAAGAAAGGCTGTTGTGAGAGATTTAAAGACCTGCTTCCTCTCATCAGAGGCTCCCTTCCTCCTGACAGGGGTGGGGGGTGGGGACAGAAACCTTTCCATGTCACCTGACTGCAATGGCAGGTACATTTCCCAGGCTCCATCTGTACCACCAACTAGCCCTGATTGCCACTCTGAGAAGTAGAGTGGACTTGGCTCATCTCAAAGGGTTCACACAGGAAGGCACAGCATCTGCCTGCATCCAGGATGCTTCTTCACTTGACTGAACACTGAAGCATCCCCAGAGGTGGATGTGGGTGTGAAAGGGGCTGGCAGAGCCTTCTCAGTAACTGCCCCCATCCTGGAGCAACTTCCTGTGGGTACCACCCACTAGTGCCATCAGTGCTTCTTCTGCCTCCCAATCTTCTGTCACTCAGCCATCTTGGAAATTCTTGTTTTGTCACCCCCACCCCATTGTAAATCACAGTTATCTCTGTAATTATAAAACAAAAACGTAACTCCCTTATTTCATCCAAGTCAAAGTTTACCTTGATGGAAGCACTGGTGACAACAAAGCTTGGGGCTTGAGTTTTTAAATGTTTTATTTTCCTAGCATAGGTTGTATTAGCCATATTATTAAATAAGAAGGGTGTGTCCATGGCTTCCTGAATGGATGTCACATCCTACAGTGATCCTACCCTTCAAGACTATCATACCCCAAACACTTCAGTAAAGAAAATAGCAAGGATGGTCATGCCTAAAGCCAGGCACAGAGTTCAGATTCCCATTCTAAGCTATTCAATTTTTGGCAAGTCAAAATTTCTGTAAGTCTTGGCTTTTGCATCTCTAAGTGGGACTTTTGCAGGTTGGAGCAAGGTGCTCTGAATGAAATACTCTTTCAAGGCTGTGTCATGCAGAAAGGATTCCATATATGTGGCATTGCTACAGCTTAAATCTAGAATGTTCCTCAGTGGCCCATGTGTTAAACCCTAGGTGTCATTGTCAGGAAAGGAGGCAGCCTTGAAGCGGCAAGGCCTAGAAGCTGACCCTTAATCATTAGGAACTCCTCTCAAAGGGGATTGTGGGTCCCAGCTGTCCTCTTTTCTGTTTTACTTCCTTATCTTGGGAACTCATTTTTGCCTTCAGTCACTCCCACCATGATATGGACACCACCAGAGGTCACTGATGATGCCCTGGAACTCTTGGAGGAAGGAGCAGAGGAAAAGGAGTCTTGTAGCTGTCATTTGCTACTTTATGGGTTCTTCTTCTTCCACCCTTCTCCACCCTTTTTCTTCCACCCTTTCAACTCCCAACACTAGATAAGAGAAAAAAAGGATAGAGGGGAAAAGAAAGAGTTCCATGAATACAGTTAGAATTGGAAAGGGGACAATGTTATCTTTAAACTACTCCTGCTGATTAGAGGGAATGGATTCTTTGGGGTAAATTTGATCTTCAACATCAGGATACCTAATTTCTTCTTTCTGTTGTTTCTTCTTTGTGTGTAACTACTTAACAAACCGTGACCAACAGCAACCAACAACCAACCAATAACCCAACAACCCACCCCTAGCTCTCCCAGCCCTAGCACTTATATCCCCTTTGAAAAGTTCCCAGAATCCCAAATGTCACACAATCCCAGAAATTACCTGCAGCTGGCAAAAACACACCCTTGCTAGAGCACGAGACCAATAGTTATCTGCTGTGGATAATCTGAAACAACCCCATATCCTTACACCTGGGATTAAAATGAAAACATATTCTTATAATATTTCTGTGTCTTCTAAAGAAACCAAAATTCCAAAATTGTCTCTACATGGCCTAGTATAGTAGTGAATGAACTAGCAGAGCAGGTTTAAATATCAGTTCTAGTACTTACTGGCTAGGTGACCTTGGGACAGTGTTCCAACCTCTCTGAGCTTCTATTTCTCTATCTGCAAAAAACTATGCCAATAGTACCCCCAAAGGTCCTTGTGAGGTAAAGTACAGGGAGCTGGCCCTTCGTAGACTTTCATCTGCCTGTATGCTACGACAGCAGTCACCTGTCATTAGCCATTGTGGTTGTGACAAGTCTCATACATACCTTGACAGAAGCTTCTATTTCAGGGATGTGACAGCTGAGCTGGTGACTGCAGAGGGACTCCGTGGGAAAACAGACTCAGCCATCAACTCCATGAATTCTGACAGCATCATGTCTAGCAATGAAAAAACACTCATCATTTCCCACAGGGGGAAAAAGCATCTCACAGACCTCTGTAAATGAGAAATAATTCATGCATGAAGAGAGTCGTTCCAGGGAGCTATTATTAAAATCCTGCCCTTTCTTGGTATTAGAACAAAATAGGCAGAAAAAACTGATGAAGGGGGAAGAAACTCCACAGCTGTGAATGCTGAATGGGTTCTCTTTAAAGTCTGACCCTTTGTCCCTCTCAGTCCAGACCCTTAAAAGAGATGGCAAGCCTACAATCTCCTCTCAGGGACTCATTTTATTATTTTCTTTTCTCTTTCTCCTTTCTCCTTTCTTTCTTTCTTTCTTTCTTTCTTTCTTTCTTTCTTTCTTTCTTTCTTTCTTTCTTTCTTCCTTTCATAAAGCCACAGGGGTGGTAGAAAAGGGATGAGCCTCCTTTGCTGTTGAAATGCAAATCTGGTCCCCATGGATGTGGCTGGGGGGCTGCTGGGAAGGTGAACCATCTTCAATGGAGACAGGCAACTGCAGAGGTGTCCCTTTGAGATCTTGAGATTGAAACCCACATTTAAGACTGGACTGCCAACTTGAATGCCACACAGGTAAGCAGGCATGTTAGCCTGCTCTGTAGCTTCTATCGCTAAATCAAGATGCTGACACCAGGTAAAGAGAAAAGACATTCACTTAGCACTGTTTTGGGGGGCCAAAGTTAGGAGCCTCACACAGAGGGGAGATTACATGGCAAGACAGGAGGCCAGAGAGTGAGGAGGGGTTCACTCTCCCCTTTTAAAATCATTTCCTGAGAACTCTGGGGCCACACAGTTAATTCCTTCCTAAGGCAGCTCTCCTAATGACACAACCACCTCCACCTTTCTCTACAATACCCAGCTTCCTACTTTCTGGACTACGATGCCAACTTGGAAACCCTCAGGTAAAAGAAAAGGTTTTACAGCAAATGAGTGTGTTGGAGATCAGGGGCCAAAGAATGCCACAAAAATCACACCATATAACAGACCTGACACAAAAATTTATTGGTGTGTGGCGTGGGAGATGATAATGATGCAAATGGTTGCCGTTGGGTGGAGATGGAAAATAGGGAGAGACAGATCAGGTTGTGATGGTGGGCTTTATAGGTGTATGGAGCATAGGAATAAGACGGGCGATGGTAATGATGGTGGAAACGTGTTGCATTGGCCTTTGGTGAGTCACTGAAGGCAGGAGAAACCTGGTTCCAGAATGTGGGCAAAGGACTTCTGGCATTTCTCAGTACACCCACCATCTAGACCATCTCTAAAGCACAGCTAATTTAAATTAGTGAGAAGCACAGCTTAAGAGTGACCCTCAGTTCAAAGAGGGCTCCCACCCAGCCAACTTATTTTTAAAATTGGGCTCAGAATTGCCTGAACATCTTCTCTTTCCCAAAAAGGAAAAAAGTGACGTTTAGTCACAATTTTAAAAAATTTAAATGTTAAACTAGTCAGACACACACACACATGCATGTTCACACATACGTGCACACACACACACTTGAACGCATACACATCTATGCACACATGCATGCACACACATATACACATGTATGCACACATGAACACACAGGCATGTACACATATCACTCACCCATACACAAAACACACATGTGAATATACATGCACTCATATCCATGCACACATACATGAACACACATGCACAAGCATGTACATATACATGCATGCACACACAAATACAAACACATTCATATACATGTGCACATGCATTCACACATACACATGCATAGACATCTATGGGTCTAATAGAAATCACTTTGACTTCTGACTTGACCTTTCTGCCCTTGGTCTACTGTCTTGCTTACTAAAATGATTCCAGATCTTTCTGCTCCTGTCACCATACTGTGTTCTTAAGGAGTCCTGACTTGTAACTCACGCACATGGCACTGAAGGGTACCTGCCCCTATTTCATTAATGGAGGAAAGATTTACATCTACACCTGCCTGCCAACACTATAAATTTTCCTCAAACTTCTCAATTTCAGGGGAGAAATATTTTTCAATCTCAGATGTGATTTTAGCCTGAATGCTCTCATCTCTGTCGACATAATCTACTGTGACACTGCCTGTTTGTTTGACAAATGACAAGACAGGGACTTGGCAGTGGAGGTGGGTTCTTATCCACAGCCTGACCTACTGCTTCCTGCAGGAGGCTCTGAGGCTGCCAGGCGGCTCAGCCACTGTTCCCATCCCTTGCTGGTTTCCTGATGCACCGCTCTCCCCAGGGTGAAGCTTTGTTCTTTTTACTATAAACTAAGCTATGTTTTCCCATTTCCATCATTTAAACATGCAATCTTGAAGTGGTTGCAGCCTCCCCAGAGGGTGACACATTTTGACATCCATATTTAGGGCTGACGTTAGGAGACTCTTGGCAAAATCATCTCTGACAGGCTATCCCTTCTGCATGGATGGCACACAGTATTACAAACTGTTCACAGCCCCATTACTTTTCTTTTAATTGACAAAAACTGTGTCATTTATACACAACTTGATGTTTTGCTATACACACATATTATAGAACTGCTAAAATCAGACCATTACATATACATTACTTCAAATAGTTTTGATGTATGTGGTGAGAACACTTGAAATCTACTCTTGAGAGTGTTCAAGTATGCTGTGTGGCGTTATTAACAACAGTCATTGAATACTGGCTCAGCTGTTCATAAGGACATTTCCATTCAGTGTGAGACCATAGTGGGATTTAAGCTCTTTAAAGTCCAGGCCTACAAAATGGCAGCAAAGTTGTGCTAATTAATATTAGCACCATTGATAGAGTCCTTGCTGGGATTAACTAAGAAAGTACAGGTAATTGTAGTTATATGTGGGGAGCAAATATTGGCTTCATTCTTTTCTTAAGATATATATATATATATATATATATATATATATATATTATATAATTATATGTTTGCCTGTGTGTATATGATGTGTGCAGTGCCCTCAGTTGTCAGAAGAGGCATTATGTCTTCCTGGAACAGGAATTACAGATAGTTGTTAGCCATGATGTGGACTGTGGACATTAAACTCTGGTCTCTGCAAGAGCAAAGAGGTCTCTCAGTCCCAAGTTTAAGCTCCATTACCTCTGTTTGTTATTGAGAAAACATTCCCCTAAAGTCAATGGAAAAATTGGAAATGGAAGAATAATACTTAACTGTAAACATTTTAAACATCTTAAAATTTGTTATTAGATTGGTAGTTTTTCTTTTCTTACACTCCTATTGAATTTATCTAATAACTTTCTTTAGTAGGTCTCTTACATTTCTGTGGTGCATGTCATTCATTTTCACATGGAAGAACCTAACAGTGTGCCCTTGAGTATATGTTCTACCTTCTCTTGGTTTCAGTTTGCTGGTCTGTGAAATGGGATAACTTAATGCCCCCAGGCCCAGGATCAGAGTGAGACAAAAGCTGCTACACTATGTTAAAGCACCCCAGAGAACAGAAAAGCTGCACTCACACCAAGACCACATTCAGGGATGCTCACTCACGAGTTCCCAGGAGCCTTTGCCTTTTGCATGGAAATGACTTGAGGCTCTGCTTATTGGCAGCTGAAGAAAACTCTAAGAAGATGAGTCTTTCTGAGTACTATGGCAGATAGAGAGGCAGAGGGCCATGATCCCAGGCCCGGGGGCAGTTAGATGGACTTCAGGATCATGTGGACACTTGGCTGAGGACTCTTCCTGCCTTATTCTCTCACCCATCCTCAGTTCCCCACTTCCCTCAAACCCCCATCTTGACTGTTCATCATTATCTTATTAGTCTAAACCATCGTTCACAGTAGCCTCCTTTCTGGTCCCTGCTTCCCTCTCTCCCCTGTACTCTACACTCAGATTGCCAGAGTGATTTTCTACCATATAAACTGAACCAACTCTTAATTGAGAAGCCTCCAGTAGCCTTCCATTTGCACAGAGTAAGTGCTAGGCCCTGCCATGGACCTCAAAGACCTGAAATGACCCCTGGCTCCATCTCAGCCTCAGTACCCACAGCCCGAGCCCATCAAGTGCTGATTGCAGTCCTGAACCAGGGAATCTGATGCCATCACATAGACAGGAAACGTAGTTTAAAACAATATAGCTCCCTAAGGGCACACAATTAGGAAGTGATGATATTAGGATTTAGATTTAAGCATCTCTTTCACAATGATCTTTTAAAATGTTATCCAAATATCCATTTAATGATATGTTGGCTAAATCTATGTCCATGGTTTCCACTTCAATAGATTCAATCAACTGCAGGTGAAAACTAATATGAAAAAAAAATTTGCACTACACAAGTAGAGACATTTTTTCTTGTTACTGTTCCCTAGGCAATAATACAGTGTAAGCAACCATCAGCATGAGACCTGCATTGTATTAGGTGTTAAGAGTAGCCAGAGATGATTTAAAAAGCATGAGATTATGTGCTTAGACTATAGGTAAGCATGCCCCCTTATAGAAGTATAAGTACATACAGATTTGACATGTCTAGGGCTCCTGAAACCGAGATCCTTGACACCTTGACACAGAACAAGATACTTGTGTTGTGTTTTATAAAAAGAAAGAGAACAGAGATATGTTTGGTGGAGGCATGGTAAGGTGTAGGGGAAGGGGGTGCCTCTGCAGACCCATGCCGAGGCATCTTTTCTCTGAGGTACCATCCACACGATGGTATAGTTTATTCAGGGCATGTGGACGGGAGTTGAGGGGGTAGTAGTGACAGAGAAAGGCAGGGGGAGAGAGAGGGAGAGAGAGAGAGAGAGAGAGAGAGAGGAGGAGGAGGAGTAGGAGTAGAGGCCAGCCATGAGCACATAGAGAGAGAGGGGGGAGAGGGGAATGTGGAGAGAGGAGGAGCAGGAGCAAGAGGAGAAGAGAAGGTGGCAAGAGATCAAGAGCAAGAGAGTGAGGAGGGGGCAAGCAACCCTTTTATAGTGATTCAGGCTGTTAGAGCAGAGGCTAGACTAAATGCCAATGATTTCAAACTCACCTTCAAACAGGCAGGACACAGAAGGGACAGAAGGACACTCTGGGGCTCAGGATCAACCAGACATTTAGACCAAGATGATTCAGAGACCAAAAAAACTTTATTTAGAACAGTTTTAACAAAAACTTAGTTTAGGAAAAACCAACCTAGATGTTGTAAGATGGGTTTGTGAAGTGCTTCAGGACTTTGCAGATAAAGAGAGAAAGCGGAAGGAAGCTCTGACTCACCAGGCCAGCCTTCAAGTTAACGGCCAGAAAATACAGTTGAGCTATCAGAAAATTGTTTTAATGTCCAGAGTTTCTGCTATTGTACTGCCATTAGCATGATGCTAATGAAACGTAATAAAATGTGGCTCACGAAGGAACCCCATCGGCTCTGAAAGTTCAATTAACACGATGAAGATAGATCTTTTACACGGTAAACTTGCATTTGATGCACGTTCTGTGCTTTATGGAGTATTACAGAAGTGCTAATGGCAGTCAGATAAAGTCAAATCGGACCCAGTTAACATTTGCAGCCAGCTCAATAACCCAAGAGCTCTGCCAAGGAGAGAAAGAAAGGGGCTTGGACTTGACTCCTTCCCGGATGGCACAACAGCTCTGCCCTCCATTCTTCAGGATGGAGCAGCTTCTCCACCACAGTCTCCTCTGCTCCATAGCATACGGCACAGAACAGGTGTTGATGGTGGTTATGACAATGGGCGTGTCCAACAAAATGCAAGGCTCTTAGGCTGAAAGAGGAGTGTACACCTTACTTTGATTGTAAGCAGATGGGGGCTGATTGACGGAGGCTCCTTTCAATTTCTTCTTCCAGGAACCTATCATAACATTGAAAGATGACAACTGAGCCTCTACCCAACAAGTTACCAGGAGAGAGAGCAACAGATACAAGAGGAGAGAAGGCAGGACTCATGCTCTGAGGGAGAACTTAGGAGCAAAAGTAATCTGCTCTGCAGAGATCTGATGTGGGGCTTCTGTTCCAGAACAAAGTTTCTTTTCCTGTTTCTCAGATTCCACCCAAGTCCAGGTAGTGTGGACAAGGTGGCCAACAGAGAACACAGAGAGGAAAAGCCAGGCATTCTTTTCTTCAGTGGTATAGACATACACCATGATGATTAGTCTGCAGATCCAGCCCAGGAGAGCAAAGCCAAAACAGAAAGACAGAGCCTAAAGCCCCATTGTGAGCATCCAGGTCCACCTGTTTCAGAAACTGATGTATTCCTTTTTGGTCCCCTTGCCCAGTTTATGAATCACCTTTAGAAACCTAGTTCTATGTTGGTACTCTCCATGAGGAGTTCCAGTTGTCGTCAAAGCAGATGTCACAGAAGGTCAGAGCACGGTGCTACTATAGGGAGGGACATTATAGACTTCAGAAATGTTGCAGAACTTCTCAGGGGCCTCTCAGGCATCCTTTCAGGGACCAGACTCTTGCTGGTTTGTATTCAGTATTTCCATTTTGGTCTACACTATTTTGCCTGAGTCATATCTTCAGGAAGCCTCTAGCCTGTGAACAACTTGTCTTCCTCCACTGAGTTCTGCTTCAGTGCCTGGCACTGTGGACATATTCCTGGAAGGGAGAAAGAGGCCAATGCAGTTCTGCTTGGCATCTCCAACAGATGACTACCAGAGTTTACAAAGACAGGGTTCGTGGGACCTTACCTGAAGGCAGTGTCCCACAATCATGGTTCCTGTGGCTGCCTCCCACACTTAAGCCTTCAAAGCTTAACTGAATAGGAAGATGCAGAAGTGGAGAAGGAAGAGAGTTTATAAAGGTTTAAATAGTGGACTGACCTAGAAGCAGAGCCTAGTTCTGTGGGCTCGAAGGGTTCCCTGCCTTCCCTATGCCCTAGCATATCCCTTGACAATGCACCTATCCCATCTTCACAGAATCACCCTGAGAACTCATGAGCTAAGGGTCACAGCTGCTTATCCCAGGGACTGACATACTCCAAGTTTTCTATAAATTTAATTTTCATATCCAGGCACTGAGCTAGGAGCATGGGTGTGCTTTCTAATCACAATAATCTCTGTTCTGGATGGGTTGCTTTTTTCTTGCCTCAAAGGCAAGGGCTGTATCAGTCAACTTCTTGGTTTAAAAAAAAAATGGGAAGAGATTTGCTGTCTTCAGCAGAAAGAGAAAAGTCTTAAGGGGCTGCTGTGTACGCTGTTCTCCAGACGGGGTAAGGCTGTTGCTGTCTTAACATCAAAGCAGCTGTGGTAAGCCACAGCTTACCTTCACAAGTCTGGGCTCACCTTCATTCCATCAGGCAGTGCACGAAGGTCTCGAGGTTACTGGGAGGGAGCCCTCTTTGATGGTCTAACCAGCTATAAGTTTCCCATGTTCCTATAAATAACTCCAGTTCACACATTTGCAACCATGCTGGATTCAGAATCATTTCTTTAGTTTGTTCTATTGTTGGTGCCTTATCTGGGACAAATAGACACGTGTTTATGTCTCCCCAGAAAAAGTCGGTTCAACAAGAGCACCTAGGATTCAGAGACCTACTAGGAGATGAGAGGACCAGGCTTGGCATGGGGCATTCAGCAGGACATGTCTGATTGGCCTCCACTCCCTACTCCAGTGGCAAGGATCCAACTCCAGATGGCCCCTCCAGCTTTTACTAACCACCAAGGTCATAGAAGAGAATAAATGAACTTGCATCTCTTTCCTGTACCCTGACTGAGCTGAACTTGAAAGGGAGGCATTTAAAAGCCCCTAGGCAGTCAAGGTGAGACATGTCCATGGTGAGGAAGTCTTCAAACTGTACCCTAATAGAGATGGGGTGCTGGCAGGTGATTGATTCATGGATCCAGAGGATGATGAGAAGAAAACTCACATTTCATGAAACATGCTCTACACATTCAAGCACATGCATGCAAGCACACATGCACACACACACACACACACACACACACACACACACACACACACACCTTTGCAGCATGCAATTATGGCATGAAGGTCAATCTCTGTTCTTCCACACTTCCAAGACAAACAGATGTCTGTAAAGAGAGAAGAAGTATAGTCAACAGAGGCACCAACAAGGAAGTAGATATTAAGTAAGCTCCCAGATAAGTCTCAGAATTGTACTAAGGGGGTATAACCCAGCCCTGCTGAGAGACTGAGCTGGTCTACAAGAAGAGGGCACCTGCTCTAAGCAGCCCAGGAGAAAGGGGAGAGACAATGTAGTTAAAGTGGGCATGGAAGAGGAAACAGCGTCCCTGAGGTCGGGAGAGTGGCTACACAGGTACACACTGCCCAAGAGAGGCAAGTGTCCAGAACGTTGCCCTCAGGAGTTGAGCCAGTTCAACCTCGAGCAGCTGTGTCCTCAAATACAGGAGCTCATAAATCACCACTGACAGCCCTGTGCTGGGCAGACCCTTTGTTTCAGGGACAGATGGCCCCTGTAATATACATGTGGACTCAGTGTGATTAAAGACCTACATATGCATTTGCAAGTGGTTAAAACAGACAGCGATTCTACCCCAGTCTCCTTGGGCCACAGAAGCGTTACCGAAACGTAAGCCTAGAATACTAATTATATCAATAACATTGTCCTTCAGACTCAGATTTTAATCCAAACAGACATATTTATAAAGTGAATTTTATACTTCCTGTTACCAGTCTGACATGTGAGATTAAAAGTTGTGACTCTGTTGAAATAGGAGGCTGAATAAGCCTACACAGCACAACTCTCCTTAGATTTACAAGTAAGGCCATGTGACAAGCCTTGACTCACCAACCTGGAGATAGGATACAGGGGAGTACAGAGACTCAGACGCACCTTTGCAGAAACCTGTGAGCGGAACCTCTGTGGCTTCCATACTTGAGTAGGAAAATTTGAATTATAACTTCAAGGGCCTCAGTGTGAACCAGAGAGGTAAACTCTGTGGGGACCCAGGCATAGGGGTCCTCATATTTTTGTGACTTTTACCTCTAGAGGGTCTGTTAAGGTCTCACAGTAAGTATTGGAGAATAATCTTGTCCTCCCCGCAGGAGCAACAGGCAAACTGTTTTTGGTACAGCCCAAGCCTTGTACTCTTGCTAACACTGTCTGTCCATCTTGTCTCATGAGGATGGGAAGAACACTCAGAAGCACTTGCAGTCCACAGACTGGCTCCTAGACCCTTCAGAAGACTGAGACCCATCACTGCTTTAAAGCTTTCTGTCCCTGATACCTGGCCACCACACTGTAAAAGGCTTATTTAACAAAGGTCTGTTTACATGACTTAGCATCTCAGGAAGCAAATTACAAGGCATACTGAGGGGCGAGTACACAGTCTGAGAGACAGAGCAAGCATCAGAACTTGACAGACTTTGCAAAGATTTTGGAACCAACACTCAGAATTTTAGACAATGATAACCAAATGTAGTGGGATGGAGGAGAGATGACCCACAGGGTGGTATCAGAGCCACGGAAGTGTAGCTGTGGCTGGGGAAGCTACAAGGAGGGAGCCAAGAAGGAATTATATCACTGCTCGTGGAAGCCAGACTTCTAACTGTTGGAAAAGGAGTTAAGAATATGGAAAGAGCTTCTCTCTGGTGAGTTCCTAAGCCAGGAGCAGCCAGACGAGAGGCACAGGCCCCACGAGTCGCAGGAGAGCTGCAGGGCGGCAGGGACAGGATCCTCTCAGCTTCCAAGTGACAGAGGTGGATCAGCAACCTTAGCTGCC
>NW_022196905.1:224699853-224700143 GCF_008632895.1 Mastomys coucha | reverse complement strand
ACAGAATACAAGAGATAGAAGAGAGAATCTCAGGGGCAGAAGATAACATAGACAACATTGGGAGAACAGTCAAAGAAAATGCAAAAAAAAAGAAGACCCTAACCTAAAACATCCAGGAAATCCAGGACACAATGAGGAGACCAAATCTAAGGATAACAGGTATAGAAGAGAGTGAAGACCTCCAACTTAAAGGGCCAGTAAATATCTTCAACAAAACTGTATAAAAAAACTTCCCTAACCTAAAGAAAGAGATGCTTGTGAACATACAAGAAGCCTATAGAACCCCAAAT
>NW_022196905.1:224678091-224695074 GCF_008632895.1 Mastomys coucha | reverse complement strand
TTTGGAGGGGAAACTGGGAATGGAGAAATTTACATGTAAATATAGAAAATATCTAAAAGAAAAAAAAAGAATATGGAAAGAGAGAAAATGAGACTGAAATTGAGGTACTGAGCTGGAGCTAGCATGAGTTTTGGAAAAGTAGAGAGACCATTAAATACAGAAACTATGCACCTTTGTAGATGTGTCTTTATATGTGTGTGCCAGGATAAATTGTAGATATATGTGTGTCTAAAGACAGTTGGGAAGACCTGAAGACAGTCATATCTGAATAGCAATGAGCCAGCTAGCAACACCCGTCCTCATTTTCCCTGTCAGAGCTCTCAGTAAAGGATCTGGAGAACTGTCCCCAAACCAAGAAAGCTCTTGGAAAATGATGGGAGAGGTTGAAGGTGAGAAATTAGAGAGGCTATTGTTAGTCAGATCTGGAGTAACATGAATATCAAAAATGGCTAGTAAGAGTATAAAATTATAACCCATTAAATAACATAGTAATTTATGAGTCCACTCGGGCAAAAACAAGTAAATGGGGGGAAGACAAAGCCTTTTCTCTCAGCACAAGGAATGATGGAATTATAATTTCACTGTTTAGCAACCATCAGAGTAGTAATGAAGGTATCTAAGAAATGCAAAATAATGTTAAAATGAGCCCTTAAGCTTTTGTGAGGACAGAATGTTATAGAGTTAACATTCTTTTCTATAACAGAAGAATCCAGAGCAGTTTTCTACATCATGGCGAAATCCAGCAGACAAGGCCTCTGACCAACAGTCCCAGTCAATGGTAGCAGCAGGAGAGAGCATCAGCATCACACATTTGCTAGGAGACAGTGCTAAGGCACCGCATCTCTTCTGTGATACTATATGCCAAGATGTCTAATCTTACGATTTTATGTGCTCGAGTATTTTGTCTGTATTTCTACACAGTGTGTGTGCCTAGTGCTTGGGGGAAGTCAAGAGAGGGTCAGATCCCCCAAAGCTAGAATTATGGATGGTTGTGAGCTACCATGTGAATACTGAGAAATGAACCTGAAGTCCTCTGCAAGAGCAACAAGTGCTTTCATTCATGGAGCCATCTCTCTCAATCCTGTAATGTGAATTTAATTATGAAGAAGTGCCAGACAAATGCAAATTGAGGAGCTTTCTACAAAAATCACTGTCTGTGACACTCAAAGTGTCAAAGTTGTGAAAGTCCAAGGACAACTAGAAAGCTGCTCCCCAGAGCAGAAAAGGTACAGGACAAGAGTGCATTAGCATTCTGCTCTGAAGGGCAAGTGATGCCATTGGCTAAACTCAAGGGGTGTCTGTAGCTTGAGTGGAAATTTCCTCATTCCACAGTCTATATGGAAGACAGTTAGATTGTGGTTATGAAAGAGTGTTCTCTCTGGTAAGAATTACACTGTTGAATAATTAGAGTGATGGGTCTTAGCAACACTTATTTTCCATTGGTTGAGGAAAAAATGATCTGTGAATTTGAACTCTGCAAGCTTCAGGTAGTTTTAAAAATGTTTAAATTATCCTAAAAAGAGAGAGAAAGTAACTGTGAAGCAAACACGAAATAATGTTATGTAGTTCAGTTCTGTTGCCTGCCAAGGGCTGGAAGATTAAGATCTATTCTCTGTTTGAAATGGAGATTAGCAGTAGCTGGTGTTCAGAGCCAGTTCACAACAACCTGGAACTTTCTTCAGCCATCAGAGAGGAGGAGAAGTTACAAAAGGGAATGACATTCCCATGATATGTTTCTACACTCCTCAATGCTCTGCTTGCATTGCCCTAAAGTGTCTGGTCTATGCTTTGGGAAGCTCTGGAAAACAATATCTTAACATATGCCTACTGAATGTACACACCTGGGAAGATGTGCAAGGCTGTCTGCTTCTGTACCACCCTGCAAATTGCTCTGAATAGAAGAATATAGTAGAGAGAATGCGTTTAATTGAAAGTCCAACTTATCTTTAAATCTGATCTTACTAAATAATGTAGCCTCCACTTGACAGTAAATCTTTGAGGCTCAGAGTCCATGAAACACATTTTGAGACCCAGACTCCTTCCTCTTGCCAGCTCTCTATATATGGCTCAAGACCACAAAAGCAAACGATTCCCTATCTCTCAGAGCTGTCCCTCACCACTACATCCTGTTGTCCTGCTGTGGTCAATGGCACTCTCTCCCACCAGTTTCTAAGGCCAGAATATTGACATCGTTCTTGAACCCCACCTATTTCTCCCCCATAGAGAGCCTCTCTACAACCATGTTCTGTAATTCCTACCTGAAGGTGTATTTCCCATATAGACTGTCTCCAATGCTTCCCAGTATATGTTACTGGCTCCTGGCAAGTCTCTAGACTTTGTTCATAGTGGGTTCTTAAAAGATAAACATGTTCTTGTAGCTCTTCCATGAAACCCTTCATAACTCCTCAGTCACAAGTCCTTGTCTTCTGGACAATGTTTTCTGTTGAGGCAATCCAATAAGCAGCACTCCCTCTCCTCACGTGATTTCATAATTCAGTTTCTCATCTGTGAAATGGAAACAAGTCTTCTCTGCCTGGTGTCTGGGGCCATACTAGGGGATCTTCTGGGAGCCATGTCCCTACCCCAGTCTTTATTGGTGTCATTCTCTGTATCAAAGGCTGCTTCTTCCCACTGGCAAATTTGGGACTAAGTTGTCTACCACAGAGGTTAATTGCACAGAAAATGTAATTCTCGGGCCATCAACTTTTTCCCTCGTGATTCTGGCATTAGGCTCCATTAAAACTTAACTTTAAAGTGTCCTAAAAGCATTGGGAGGGAAAGGGAACCAGCCAAACAAACAAACAAACAAAAAAAGAGCTAATGCCTGCTGTGTTTCCAGTGTGTTAGTGAAAGAAAGATATAGTCAGCTTCCTCCAGTAGACACTGGCTACCATACTCTACCACACTACCATGATGGACTCTAACACTCTGGAACTGAACCCCTCCCCCAAACAAACAAACAAACAAACAAAACCAAAAAACCACCCCCTGACAAAACCCCCAACAAACATACAATCAAAACAAATAAACAAACAAAAACTCCTTCTTCTATTTAAAAGAAAGAAAATGAGACTGCTACTTGAAATATCTGTAGTTAACGTTGTCACCAAAGACTGAGATTAGAGCCCTCACCATAGATGGAAGTGATCAACTTGGTCTCTTTCTGTCTCTGTATCTGTTATTTTTCCTCATATTCCATTATATTTGCACTACACTGAAATCCTAGGAAGTAGTCATTCCATCGAAGATGCCTGTGGTGGTTTGAATGTGCTTGGCCCATAGGGAGTGACGCTCTTAGGACATGTCACTTTGTTGGAGGAAGTGTATCACTGGGGGTGGGCTGTGGAGGTAGGTCCCTTCCTCAGACTCCACCCAGTATGGAAGAGACAATCTTCTTCAGAACAAGATGTAGAACTCTCAGCTCCTTCTCCAGCACCATGTTTGACTAAATGTGGCCATGCATTCTGCTGTGATGATAATGGACTGAACTTCTGACACTGTAAGCCAGCCCCAATTAAATGTTATCCTTTATACATTGCCTTGGTTGTGGTGTCTCTTCAAAGTAATAAAACAACATCTAAACATTTTTTTTTTGTCAAAAAAAAAATACCTGAAGATACATGAGCCATTCAGAAGGAAGAAAAATTAGACTAGACACAATGTGGTCACCATGCAGGACCTTAGTTTTATCTGCCAAGGTGACTCCAGGCACACAATCACAATCCTTCATGCTGACACACAACAGTGTTTCTCATTGGATTTCCTGCTTCTGGCTTCTGAAAGCCAGTGCCTCATCTCCCAAGCAGGGCTGCTAATTGAAGATCTGAACAGGTGTTTCCCTAAAAGTCAGGCTGACATGGGGAGACTGGGCACGCTGCCTCTGCTCCTCCTGGAAAGCTTGCTCTTCTTCACACAATCAAAAGTTGCAAGGTGCAGCAGACAGAAGGCTGAAGGTCAAATGAGTTCTAAGTGCTAAGGCATGCTTTGTTAAGTAAGGCTTCCTTGTACCTCTGTGCCTCTGCTTACGTAACACAGCTCCAGGGGCAGAGCAGAGAAACAGAGTCTCAGAAGAGCTGTTAAGTCTGGGTCAGGATTGAGAGGAAAAATATTCTTTGCCTGGGAACAAATCACTATTGCTTAAACATCTACAATGTGCCATGGATGGATGGATGGATGGATGGATGGATGGATGGATGGATAGACAGATAGATAGATACATAGATAGATAGATAGATAGATAGATAGATAGGTAGGTAGATAGAGATGATAGATAGACATAGATAATATAGATTATAGATAGATCATACATGTATACATACATACATACATACATATGTACACACATAATTTAGTTTCACACACTAGCATATGTTTATACATGTGCGTGTGCCTATATTTAATCTGACAGAATCTAGAAACAAACTTGGGAGCTTAGGTCTCCAGATATATCTATCAGGGATTGTCATGATAGTGTTACTCTGTGTGGAAAGTCCCATATTACTTATGGGTGGAGCCATTCTCTGCACAAGGGAATACTGGACTGTATTAAATGGAAGGGGCAGTGGATCACAAGCATTCACTAGTCTTTGCTTCTTAACTGTGGAGTCAATGTGAGCAGCCACTTCAAACCTTTGCTACTTTGATTTCCCTCACCACTACAGACTGTAGCTTCAACTATAACCCAAGCAAACAGAACAAACACCCTCTCCCTTAAGTTTCTTTTGTCAGAATACTTTATCACAGCAATGGGAAAGTAAAGTAAGACATGTCTATAAAGATTATGTGCTCACATGCATCACTCCTTCACTGAAGTGTTGCTTAATCTTGGATATCAACTTGCCTGGGCCTGAGAGCAACTAAGAAACATGCCTTTGGTCAGGTCCATGAGGGTATTTCTGGAAATAAAGAGTTCTGGAAGGAAAGAACATTTTTTAATTTGCCTCCTCGTCTTTGCTCCCTGTTGATGAGTGCATCTACTCACTCACTGATGTCTTTACTTCCATCCTTTACTGATATTGGAACCCAACTTCTTTGACCTTTCAACACAGGCTGAAGACCCAAGATTCTCCAGGACTCCTAACTTTCATCATCAGACTGGGACTCCTGAGGCCACATGGATTGAGCAACTATGCCATGTAGATTAGTGTTCGTTGGATGACACAGTACAAATAGTGTAAGCCAGTCTAATAAATCCATCTTTAAACATTCCATTGCTTCTGTTCCTCTAGGGATTCCTGACCAATACAAATGAGAAGAAAATTAAAGCTACAAACTTTGGGTACATATATTTGTGTGTCTTGAGACAAAGGTTTAGGTACTGGTAGTTTATTTGAGGTGATTCCACAAACAAGAGTGAGAACATGGAAGGAAGGAAGACGTGATATGCCATTGGACTAATTATTGCTATGATCAATTTGGTTTAATCTCACTGGACAGTCTGAGGGACTGGAAGGCTGGCATTAGACTCCTGCAGCTAATATGCATATATACACACACACAGCCCTTTATTTCTGGTTTCTGGCACAGAGTCCCCAAATCTATAATTTCCCCTACAGTCCTATCTTAAAACTTAGTAACTCCCAGCATGGGAGAAAATGACAAGCTGTTTCATCCGAGGCTTCTTATCTGCCGACGAGCCCTTTAAGAATGTGTCATAAGACAGAAACTTAGAAAACCCTGATATTCTCACACTGATGATGACGAGTCCTCAAAAGTGACATATCAGAGTGCAAAGAGAACAGGCTGGGATTGGGCAGGTCAGTGTCACAAAGTATCTCTGTATCATTTCCATGCAGGCCATGTGTGAGTTCTACACAAGGTGTTTCATTTCAAAGCAAGCTGATCTGTGAGATTTCAGTCATCCTTCAGAGGTGAAGTCCTTTCTGAAAACCCACACGTAGGAAAAAAGTAACAGGAAAAACAAACTCTTTTCTCCTACATGCTCAACACAGAACAGACCTGTGGCCACATATCAATTTTTCAGCATCTGCTGGATATCCTACATTCAACTCAATTCTGACATTTTCTACGTGTGCCACTACATCCCAACAAGCCTACTTCAGAGGTCAGTCACACTCCTTGTAGTTAGTTCATGGTTCTGGTGACTCCATCCCTGTATGTGGGCAGCAGTCATTTGCTGGCATGACTCACTGAAATCAGACAAACCCTTCACCCATGTGTTGTAAGGGTTAGTGCAAAGGATCCAGTTGAACAGCCAGGGTACTTACAGCAAGCTGTGTCTGCAGAAACTGCAAGTGCAGGGATTTTTATTGGGGGTTCATCATATGCATATGATCAGTTAACTTAATTGCAGTTCCTTTCCCCTTTCTAAAACAGAGGTGTCTTAGTTAGGGTTTCTATTGCTGTGAAGAGACACCATAACCAAGGCTACTCTGATAAAGGACAAAATTTAATTGGGGCTGGTTTAGTCCAGAGGTTTAGTCCATTACCATCATGGTGGGAAGCATGGCAGTGTGCAGGCAGGCAGACATGGTGCTGGAGGAGCTGAGAGCTCTACATTTTTTTTCTAAAGGCAATCAGAAGCCTGGCTTCCAGGCAGTTAGGACAAGGGTCTTAAAGCCCACATCCACAGTGACATACTTCCTCCAACAAGGCCACACCCCCTAGTAGTGCCACTCCCTGGGCCAAACATCCTCAAACCACTACAATAGGATTAGATAAGATTGGAGAATCTCAATTTCATTGAGTAATGTTTATCTACCCAATGAAGGCCTCTTTCAGAAGCACCTTCACAGACACACAGAGAAACAACATCTTACCTGGTATCTGGGCATCTCTTAACCCAGTCGAAATAAAAATAAAGCATCGTAGTGACTGAAAAGAGCCACCATTTATTAAGCTTACAGTTCTCCAGCCCGACCATTCAGGACTTGTAAAGCTTTTCTGTTTGGGTGAAGTCATTTGTGCAGATTATATTTGGTTGGCTCACTTGAGTTCCACGTAGCATGTCAATGTGTGTGTGTGTGTGTGTGTGTGTGTGTGTGTGTATGCATGTATATATGTGTTCGTATACAGGAGGCCAGAGGTTAACCTTAAGGATCATTTTTTTAGGAGCCATTTACTTTGTTTGCTTTTGGGTGGTTGTTTTTTGTTTTGTTTTGTTTTTAAAAGCTACCCAATTCAGCTAGTTTGGATGCTCCCTTACTCTGGGACTGCAAACAGACCACCAAACCTGGGCTTCTCACGCAGGGCAGACATTTTACTGAAAAGCCATTTCCCCAGCCTATACAAACTCCTAATGTTAACAGTCAGACATAATTCTCTTGTATAATTTTTATAATTATAAATGAGGTACAGAGTGGGTGGGTAACTCATCCACACACACATGGCTTGTGAGAAGTGTGCTTTGTTCCTTGTGATTGGCTTATTCAACGAGACAATATAGTAAAGAAATAAAAACCAGTGACACTTTTCATCAAGGAGCTGAGACTGAGTCATCAGTGCAGAGAATAATGAAGATGTCTGTCATCTACTGTCCAGGGTGACTCATGAGGAGCTGCCCCGCCTACACTGAAAGGTATGCAGTATTCTCTCAGTGAATCCATTCTTTATGGAGAACCTAATGACTCACGGTGCAAAGTTGTCATTATAGCATCCTTTAAAGATAACTTTAAGACAAATGGTACAGGTATTGAAACACTGCTGTGAGACAATTTGTTTGGTTGGTTTTTTGTTTGTTTGTTTTGTTTTGAACCAGGAAAAGGACACCAGAGACAGAAAATTTCAGTTAATGTACTGAGAAGAATATGGTCATTCATCACACGCAACTCTGTATTGTTCCTTTGTTTACATATTGATGAGTTTTCCCTAACTCACTTGATGAAAAAAAAAGACAACATGGGCTATTTATTAAATCGTAGGAGCAACTAAGCATGAATTGGAATCTGACTGATTTACAAGCCCAGTATTACCATCAAAAGGCATGATATCACCTCTCCCAGCCTACCCCCCAATCCCCTCTCTGGAGGTACTTGTGGGCTTTGTTAACTTAAACTTTTATTCTTCACAGTTCTGACTGGGGGAGAGGGACAAGCTATCCATTAGGCAGAGTATAGAATTCCTAACAAGAGATAAGAAATCTCTGTGCTGGAGCCTGCAGTCCGCAGCTGCTGTCGGCGTCTAAGGTCAGGGTTAAAAAGGTATGCGAGCAAATTATGACCCAGAATTTGTCTTAAAAAAAAAACAAATCAAAACAAACAAATAAATAAACAAACCATAAAAGGTAATTGTCATCTGGGTTCTCATGGCTAAAGGTTAATAGCATAAAGAAATAGCAGTAGCTATTATGTAACGTTTACCCATACATTTCCACCTCTGTCCTCCAGTGTTGTTTGGCTCCCAAGAATTGGTCTCTGAACTTTAGTTCATACCAAACTTGCTAGACTGCTTTTTTGCATTTATAGTCAGACATACAAAGCCTTTTATTGTACAAAAATGGGATCCTCTCTATGTTTTTGTATCTATGTTCAGTTTTTACATTCAATTATATATCTTAGTAATTTTTCCATGTGGTCACGCATATGTAATTGAACACACATGTATTTCAGTGCTTTGTAGTATTTTCCAGAATGGAAGCACAATATCTTAGCCTCCCTTGTTGACAGATGTATCAATAATTTCTGGTTATTTTTTATTTTTAAAAGTCATGGCAGAGTTTGTATGAGGTGTGTGTGTGTGTGTGTGTGTGTGTGTGTGTGTGTCTGTGCATGTAAATGTATATGTGCATACCTATGTATCTATGTAGTGAAAATTTTGGAATTTTTATCTCTTTAAAAAAAACACAGAAATATTGTAAGACTATGCTTTCATTTTAATTCCATGTGTGGGGTGTGGAGCTTTTTGGACTGTTCTCACCAGCTTAGTATGATTTGCCCCATGCTCTAGAAAAGGTGTTGTTTTGCCAGCTGCAGGTTTCAGCAACTGTGTGATGTCTGGAACTCTGGGAACTTTTCAGAGAGTATATAAATGCTGGGGCCCTGGTAGGTGGGGTTTTTGGTTGTTGGTGGTGTTTGCAGTTTATTAGCAAAGAAGTGGGCAAAGAAGAAACAAAAGAAATGAAATTAGATTCAGGGAGGTTTTTTTTCCTCTCTCTCTCCTCCATCCTTCTTTCTCTCCTACCTAGTGTTAGGGAGTAAAACCGAGGGGATAAAGAGTGGGAAAATGAAGAATTTACAAAGTAGAAAAGACCAGTTATAGGTGGTGCCTAATGTGGGGCAAAGTAGAATGGGAAATTTTATTTCAATTGCTGTAAAGAAAATAGCAGGGGATGAAGAAGTGGATATTTTTTTAAGGACACCAGCAAAAATTTATTATGGCTGCTACTGCTGGGATGTTCCCCACTTTGCTCCCAGAAGGGATTTTCTGTTTTTATTTTTTTCTTCATAAACTTTATTTTTAAAAAAGGTTGAAAGACTTGCAGATAGGGGTGGAAGTGCTTGGGAGGTAAGGAGCACCAGGAAAGAGAACAAAAACGCTCAGTCATAGTGAGCAGGAGTTTCCCGTGGGAGGAAAAAGAGAAGGCACTCTGCCAGAGGGCAGTCAGGTCAGAGGAAAGCTGAAAAAGCAGGAGGAAACGTGATGAAACAGAAAGGATGAATCTTAAACCTACCTCACTGCCAGAGTCGCAGGAGGGGTGGCCCTGGGTTACAAGACCACCATCAGCTTTCCCAGTAGTCATACAGCATATGCTGGCTAACAGGGTGGACCAGGGTCCTGGGGAGATAGGATGGTGTCCTATAGAAATGATAGATCTAAGGCCTTTTAAAGAGTCTATGATTTCATATGGTATGCACTTGCCTTATGTGTAACAAATTCTAAATAACTGGGTTACTCAAAATAACATTATTCCCCAAGACTAGAAGGAATTGTTCTGCAGTTGCCCTGGTTAACATGGTAGAGGGAAGAAGCTGTGAATACTGAACCACAAAATAGAATTAGGAGAATGAATATAGTAAAAGATGAGTTGCTGGGTAAAGGTTGGTGCTCTGATATACAAGAGCAGATCCAATTTGATAACACTACTATAGAACAGTGTTGTTTAGTGGCTTTAAGAGCGTGGGATAAAGTTGAAGAGTTGAGGAAAAAGTCCATCTCATTTACAAAGATTACATAAAGCTCTGGAGAAACCTTTACCATTCTTTTTTTTAAATCAAAGATTAGTCTCAGCTGTGGACAAAGCTGTATCAGACCCTGTTAGCTACCAGCGCCAACATTAAAGAGAGGGTTATTCTGGGAAATGGAGTTAGAAGGAAAAGCAATGGTAAGATAGAATTTGGGAGAAAATAGGTTGGCCAAAGTTATACCTGTCCACGTGGAAGGTTTTAAAGAAAATTAGACGGGAGTCGTGATTGCTCAGCCATCTTCAATTTAATGTCCTGTTTGTTATAAGCCAACAGGTAGAATAGGTGAAGTAAAACCCTTCCCACAAGTTCGTCAGCATGCCGGCCCAATCAGTGGCTTCTTTTGGTCTCTGCAGAGGTGGGACTTCCGATGTAACTGGAACCAGGAACGAGGCGTGGCAAATAGCAGGAGGTGGGCAGAGAGGTGTGGTTATGAGAGGCAGGCCTCAAGCCAGGAGGGTTACAAGACAGTGTTGATGGAGACCCTGGTGCTTGAAAACACAGAGTGTAAAGATGTTATTAGAGCATTAGAGGTAGGAGAGGATAAGGGATATGACCAATATTGGTTCTAATGCATATCATGCTAATACAATAGGTCAAGCTATAGCTAGAGGTCTCCGATATTAAAATGTCCAGTGCTTCAATTTCAGGAAATACAGTCATTTACAAAGAGACTGTGATCAAACCAAAAGCCTCAGGTCTCAAATGCCCCATGTGTTAACTGCAAGAAAAATAGTACTTAGTCTAGGAAAAAATGAATAAGTCATTTCTAGAGTCAATGGTTTTACTAACTCTAACACAGAAAGAATGCCTAGGTTTCCCACAATGTGTATGAGATGTGGCAAAGGCCACTATTGGGTTCAAGAATGCAGATCCAAGAGATATTCAAGATAATTTCTTACCTTGGGGGCTTGGTTCAGAGCCCTGTGGCAAAAATTACAAGCCATCTCAGCCAAGGATTAACATGCAGATTGAAGAACCTCCACTTGCCACAGATAAACATCTTACTCTGTGCCCCAGAACCCAATGTTAGAAACTAACTACTGGAGTTGATGGTGTTTTCCCTTGGGGACAGTAGGGTTCATCTTGGGAAGGAGTGGATTGACTTCCCAAGGATTCATTGTGAATCCAGGAATTATAGATGAATATTTCAAAGGATAAATTAAAACAGCTTATGTAAAAAGAGAGATGTAATTTCACATGGGTGATAGGGTTGCTCAGCTGTTGCTGTTTCCCTATGTCAAAGGCAAAACTGCTCCAGTAGAGAGAATGGGAAGGTTTGGAAATACAGGAAAATGTATAGCTTGGCAAACAGTTATTAATGATTAGAGGCCAAACTTAAAATTGCAAGTAAAATGGTATTGAAATAGAAGATTTGGTGGATACAGGAGCTGATGTAACTATTATTTCACAAAAAATCTTGGAATTCAGAATGGCCACTTAAAAAACCTTATACCCAGTTTCTAGGAACTGGAAAATTATCTCAGATAAAACAAAGCTTATGATGGGTTAAATATGTGGGACTGGAAGGTATAAAAGGAAAGTTAGAGCCTTATGTGGCTTACATACCCACAAATTTATAGGGAAGGGATCTTTTACAACAGTTGGGAACTCAGATTAATATTCTCTTAATACCAGAAACAATCCCTAAAATAGGGTGTGAAGTGGAAGATGCTCCTGTGTGAAGGGGAAGATAGTATTATATGTCATAAAAAACAACCTCAGGCTGTGCCAGTTGGCCAAACACAGGGTAAATAGCTATAGAAAGATCTAATTGCACCTTAAAGAAAATGCTTATAAAACAAAGAGGAAAAAAACAACAAAAAACAAAAAACGAAACAGAGGTAGAATCAATAGCATTCTGCTAACTTTAAAATTTCTGAATGTTAATGAGAAAGAAAAAGAAGAGCTGAGAGACACTGGGATATACAAGAAGAAAGAACTGTAGAATTAAATCAGCTTATAAACTATAAAGATGTGTTAAAATTAGAATGGAAGCCAGTGAAAGTTTTGTATTGGAAACTCAGACTTGTTCATATTTCCATGGGAAATAAAAACCTGTGGATACCATCAAAACAGATGCATCAAAATCCAAGCCCTGGGGAGAGGCTAGTGTGGTCTCAGGATCAAACTCTAGAAATCATCTCTTCACTAGATGAGTCTTAATTCCACTGACAACTGTCTCCAACCTGACAAGCCCTTTGTACCATAGACAAGGAGGCAGCTTCTGGTGCTTATTCCTGGCTGCCTGGGTCTGTCCTCCCTAATATGGAATTACAATGAGTCAGGCAAGAGGGATATATTTGTGGCCATTGCTTCTTAATTAATCTTTGGAGCTTCATAGACTTTGACATGCTTTTTGTCTTGAAATAGAGAAGATTGTGTCTAAGTTTATACCAGTAATAACTTCTTCAACCTTGTATTCAACTAGAAGAGTCATATTTAATCAAAACTTATAATTATAAAATACCTTCTTTTGTAAGTCCCATTCTAATTTCAGAGATCTTAGGTCCCAAGAAACTCTGAGAATTCATCTAGCACTGAAGTGTGTCTGAGAGAAGTTTTACATGCAAGGGAGGGGTACTAAATCAGGTCTGACTACAAAGGATGATCACAATCCATTTCTAAAGGAGACAGTCTTACTGCCAGATGTCATTTGGTTTGCTGAGCACCTAGATGAGCATCATTGTACAAACTGATGGGTGGAGGAGAAGGCAAAACCACTGTGTTTATTAATGGGCAATAGTGATGTGTAAAAATTCTAGGAGGAATGCCCAGAGGAGGAGTAGAAGTGTCAATTCCATGCTTTACACAAAGGAAGAGTCAGACACACACACACACACACACACACACACACAAATATACTCATACACATAAGCATGCACACATACACAGAGGAGTTAACACATTTCTGTATGAACACACTCACAGGTATTCACACACTTCTATATGCACATACACACTCATGCACATACTCACACACATGCAAACACACAAATAGTCTAGTTACTCACTCAGACACAGCCCCTGTGGGATATTCCTTAGTAGCAGGATCTCCAACAAAACTTCTTCCCATGGCTGGAGAGATGGCTCAGTGGTTAAAAGCACTGACTGCTCTTCCAGAGGTCCTGAGTTCAATTCCCCAGCAACCACATGGTGGCTCACGACCATCTGTAATGGGATCTGATGCTCTTTTCTGGTGTGTCTGAAAACAGCTACAGTGTACTCATATACGTAAAAGAAATAATTCTTTGGAAAAAATAAACTTCCTCCCTTCTTCATACCAGATTCTTGGTAAAATAGCATTGCTGTTTCTTTATGTGAAAGGATTCCTATGGACTCTCCTCAAGCTGGAGAACCCAAGGGTGGGAAAATAGGAGGAACCAAGAAGGGAATGGCATCAGCAGGGCTAAACTCCCTGCCTAAAGCTCAGCCACAACACACAACCCATGGAGTCTTTCAGTTCCTGGTCTTGGACTCTGTTATATTTGAATGTGAAATGACCCCCAAGAAGCTCATGGGTTAGCTGTGGCATTGTTTTGGAAGGTGCCAGAATCTTCAGGAAGTGAAGGTGAAAAGGTAGGTCACCAGGGTCCTTGAAATTGTCTTGTCTCTGACTCTGTTCTTGACCCTTTTTGTGTTTCCAGCCTACCTGATCGTGAGTCATGCAATACCTTCCTGTCTATAATGAACTGACATCTCTGTAACTGTGCATCAAAATAAATTTCACCTTCTAAATTGCTTGTCTGATATTTTGATCAGAGTTATGCAGAAAGCTAAGGGTTAACCCTCTGCATATAACATCTAGTGCTCTACTCATGAAAATTAGATATGAGGTTGAGATTTCTACATTGTTAAGGGACTTGGATATTCGGTAGAGTACTCTGCTGTCCATACCTCTATGTAAAAAGCAAAAAACAAAACAAAAACCTCTCCAATTCTCAGTCACTGATGGTGGGTGCAACCCTTTGGGATGCTTCTCTTTGCCCTTCTGTGGGTTCAGCTGTGCTACTCTGACAAAGGAGTGTTTGTGGTCATGGAAACCATTCTACTCACAGTGAAGTATCTGCTAGAAGGAGGCATGGGAGCTGTCTTCTGACCTCTCTTAGAAGAGATATGATTGGACATTTCTGTGAGTGGAAACATCACTTCAGTTCAGATGCACTGCAATTCCTGGTACCCCAGACATCCCCAATTTGAGACTCAAATTGTCTTAATAGAGAGACTTGGATCCATGGGTTCTAATATTGAGCATGGCTCTCAGCAATCATCCCGAAGGAGCAAAGCCATCAAGAAAAACTCTGCCATTGCAAATTAAACAGAACGCTTAACAGTTCACAGGAGGAAAACACAGAACCCATAGACAGCATTTCAGGTTTAACAAGCTGAGGACTGGAGCGGAATGTTTCCTGCAAGTTGACAATGAGAAGTGACATCTGCACAATGGGGTGCCACTACTCTTAGCAGATCCATTTTTTCTCTACTAATAAACACAAATATTGTGTAGAATCTGCATCCTGTGTAATTTTCTGCAGCACAATGCAGAACTAGTTCACAGTACCCCAGCAGCTTCTAACATGCTCTCAAGAGAGAGAGACTCCACAGAGATTCCACGTTGAACCCATTTTCATAGCAGGAAGATACAAGTTACTTATAAACAGTTATCTTGACTAGATCCATGTCTCCACGTCTGGCTCTTCAGTTGTATTCAGATGTAACACATTCTATAGACTCATTACAGCAGTGGGCATGGTGGCTCACAGTGCTCAGGAGGCTGAGGTGTCAAGATCTCAAGTTCAGTTCCCATCTGGGCTTTACAAAACCCTGTTTCAAAAGTGAGAGGACACATATACTAAACGTTTATGCCCCGTAACTTTGGAAAGGATATCATTACCTGCTACATAACCAAAACAATCAGAATAGAAAATATGGGGAATGCGATTTTCTTGTCCCTTTCTGTAGCTAACCTTGTCTAACCCACAGCTCTAGACAACCTTCCCCCTTTCCTTGGCTTCATATGAACAGATGTTTACACCTCGGTAATTTAGATGTTCTGCAATTCCTGGTAACCTGGGTGACCCCGACTTAAGGCAATGTCCTATACAGTCCTGTGTGTCTTTCCTCATTGCCGCAGCAGCTATGACAGTCACTCACGTTGTCAATGGTCTCTCCCTTTGTTGCTAAGGACATCCCAGCACCCCATCATTTCTTTGTTCTCCCGCTAAGAGCAGACAGGATTCCACTGGAGCACATAGTGAAGCCTGCTGTCCCAAATGTTTGCAGATGATGCTTTGAAGGGCAGTGTGTTTTCAGTTCTCACAGAGGATTATCTGAGAGTAGCTTCCAGGTTTGTGTAGTGAGTGAGTGTTTAGTTTTTACAAGGAATGGACTGGTTTCCAACATGGTCAGACGACATTCCAAATCCTCTCCAAGCCTGGGGTTCCATGACTTTCAGTACTGGAACAGCCTAAAAAAGGGAAGGAGGTAACACACTGCAGATTCATTTGCATTTCCCAAAGCACTCAAAGTTCGACTGCTTTTATACATTTTACTATGTCTCTTTCTAATTGAGTGTGTGTGTGTGTGTGTGTGAGTGTGTGTGTGTGTATAAATCTTATACTTAGATAAAACTCCTTGGCTAAATATGTTACAGGTTGTTGGGTGGTGGTAGAGCTGGGCCACCAGTCCCATCTTCCAACTGCTTCTTTTTTAATAGTATAGATATATTTTTCTCAAAATAATTGCCTTTATGATGTGTCTTGTTTTTTGAAGGTCAGGCCTGCTAAATTGTGATAAAATCCAGTTCTCAAGTTTTTTACACAATTCTTTTGTGTAAAAGCAAACCCGTGAAAAAAGAGGTCTTTGTGCTCCTAAAACCTTTTTCTATTTTTGTGTAGAGATTTTATAGTTCTAGTCTTAAGGTTAAATTCATAATTCACTAGAATTACCTTAGAGTTATGAAGTAAAATGAGGAGAATGAGCTATTCCAGGATTATCAGCACAAGTTTTCTTTCCTTTAAATTCTTTGGCATCTTTGCTTAAAATCAGTGGAGCCTGAGTATAGTCTCTCTTACAGTCCATTTTGTCTCACTCACACATGACCATTGTCAGGTCAGTCACACACTGTTCACCAACTTTACAGTAAAGTATTCAAGTCACACACCTGCATCTTCCAACTGCATTCACTTAAAGAACAGAAATAAAAAGTGAAATTGATAAAGCAATTTATAGTAGCATCAAAATATGAAAAACTTAGGAATGAGCTTAACAGAATATGCACAAAGCCTGTATAATAAAAATACATTTCCAAAGAAATTGAAAAGCTACTATGGAAATGTGTGTAATATTCATGAGACATAAATTTCTGAGTCTGATAGGAGGGTTTTTAACACACACACCAGATGTTGAATTTTATCAAGTACTTTTATTTCATTTATTGAAATAATTCAGTCATTTCCCCTCTTCATTTTGTTGGCACAGAGAATTGCAGATTGATTGTGGAATTGATTGAGAAGTGTAAATCCTGTTTTTGCACTCCTGGGATAAAGCTCGGTTGATCATGATGAATTATCTTTCAAAACCATTATGGGATCAAATGGACACTTTGTAAAGGATGATAGAAAAGACTCAATAACTGTGGAAAAAATACTCAGCACCACAAGTTTTTGGGAAAAACAAACCAAAACCATAATGAAGGCCAGGCATAATGTTGTGTAACTGTATCCCTGAACAGTGAGGCTGAAGCAGGGGGATGGAGAGTTTGAGAGCAGTCTGAGCTACATAGCAAGACCATGTCTCACCTACGAAGAAAGAGACTGTATGGAGCTATTACTTCACAGCCTTT
>NW_022196905.1:224658091-224673091 GCF_008632895.1 Mastomys coucha | reverse complement strand
GAAGTCGTCCCAGCCTCTGGCCTTTTTGTTCTCTCAGCTACTGATTTCTGAGGACAAACCGAAACAGCACAGCTGCAGATATACCCAGAGCAAGCCACCTTCTGACCTGGCTGTTCTTCCTCAAAACAGGGGCAGGGAAAGTACCTGGTCACCCCCATGGCCAGCAGGAGGTGCCCACACTGCCAGCGGGCTACGGAATGACTACCCCCTTTGTTACATCTTTTGTCTTTAGAAACCATCAGAATTAACTCACACAAACCATTGCCTGCAGAACCAGTGAGCAAGGTTTAATGACTGTGCTCCTGGGCTCTAAGGAGAGAGCACATTTTCTCAGACTTAAATCTTCTAAATTGGAATTGCCACCTTTAAAGGGTAAGCTGACCCAATGTCCTTGTGGTCAGAGAAGCTTCTAAATGCAGTAGAAAAATTAACACTTCCCTTTCAGACACTGGATGGGAGAGGCCACAGATAGGTCAGAAGGTTGGCTCAAAGCGAATTGCTGGAGTCTTTCAAGTTTATTTTTATAGATGGGAAGACTGTAGGACACCAATCCTTTCTACTTCCTTCCTCTGCCACATCTCTCCCTCTACCAAGGGCATATCCTTGGAGCTTCAGTGTATTCTATGATGAGCCTACTTGCCCACCCCAGCAGACAGGGTTGGCCCCTCACTGATGTAGCAAAACCATATGCATCCAAAGAAGTCAAGGAGCCGTTATGAAGGTAGGATGGTGAGTAGCCATTGCCTTCCTCAGCACCTGAGCCTCTCTGACCCCAGGCCATGTACTCTACAGGTCCGCTGATGTTCAGCCATGGCAGAGGAGAGCACCCTGGCTGCTGTGGGAGGTAGCAAAGGACCCAGAGATGCTGCTGACCTGGGGCAGGGCCCTAGGAGCTGGGGCTGAGGACTTCAGGACATGGGTCTGGAGAAATAGCTTGCAGATAGTAAAGGCAAAAATAACTTGAGATTTAGAGCCCTGGAGCCCAAATTCCTGAGTTTTAATCCTGACTCTGTGTGATGATGGTGAGACCAAGGTGGGATGCCTACCTTCCCCACGTGAAACCCACAACATGTAAACAAAAATTTAACTTCTCCTTCTTTCTTTCCTTCTTCCTTTCTTTTCTTCTTGAGACAGGTTTTCTGTGTAGCCTGGATATCCTGGAACTCACTCTATAGACCAGGCTGGCCTCAAACCCAGATATCCCTCTGCCTGTGCCTCCAAAGTGCTGGAATTAGAGGTGTGTGCCAACACCCCTCAGCTAAAGATGACTGGGACTGTAATTTAGTGGTAAAGCTTAGCAGGTCCAGGGCCTTCAGAGGTGGCTATGTGAAAAGGGAGACTTTTGAAGAGCCCCTCTCCCACCAGACAGAGTGAAGAGATCAGCTCAGGAACTTTGGAAAATTCCACCAGACCCCTCCCCTCCCGGAAAAGAAAGGTCATAGAGCACATAGGCACCCCTCCTCTCTGGAAGGGAGAGGCCAATTCCATTCCTCAGACCATGGGGGAACCTCCTACAAGTGGGAGAGGCCCTGAGCACATTCCACGACCATTGGCCACCTACAGACAAGGGAAGTCCTTGCCACCTCATTCCCTAAAGACCAAACAGTTTAAAAGGTCACACTGTTCTGCCAATCACATTGTGCCTAATGGTTGCTACTCTGAAAACAATATAAACACTTGTGAATGGGCTGCACGGGGTTGTTTCTCTCCTTTGTGTGCAGGACAACCACCAGCATGCTGGAACAATAAAATTCCTCTTGCTTTTGCATCTATCCCTGGCTCCCAGTTGTTCACTCGGGGGTCTCCGGTAAGTTAAGCCTTGCCAGAGTCTTACAAGAGTTTCTTTGTGTAGCCCTGGCTGTCCTGGAACTCACTATATAGATCACGCTGGCTTCCAAGTTAGAGATCTACTTGTCTCTGCAAACACTGGGATTAAAGGCATGTGCCATCACTGCCCAGTGAAAATATTTTATTTTGCAAACTCATGGATTTTAAAATTGTTGCATTTATTTATTTGTGTATATGTCTGTGCACACAGTACTTGCACATACACACACACACACACACACACACACACACACACACATACACACACGCTATAGCCCATGTGTGACAGCAGTCAGAGGACAACTTGCAGGAGTCAGTTCTCTCCTTCAACCAGGTGGGTTCATGGGATTGCCTGGGCAGCAGGTGCCTTTACCAGCTGAGCCATGCTCCTAGTCCCTTGATTTTAATATTCTTATGGAATCCATTCCAAGACTGGAAATGTAATTTGGTAGGTAGGGAGTTGGCTAGCATGCCCTGGGTTGCATTCCCAGAACTGCATAAACTAGTGTGGTGGTTCTTGCCTGTGAGCTCTGTTTTTGGGAGAGGAAGATCAGAAGCTCAACATCATCCTTGGTTACAAAGCAACTTTAAACCTTGAATACATGTTTCAGTCTATAATAATAATAATAATAATAATAATAATAATAATAATATACAATAATAAATGAAAGAAAAGGAAAAGAAAATGACTTGGCTGTCCCCAACAGTTCTATCACAGAAAGGATGAAATCCACCATCCCCTACAGAGCCTCATCACTACCTTGCCCATCTCCGAAGTCCCTGCCCCCACCCCCCATTCCATCGCTCAGCTCCAGCCACACCAGCCTCTTTGCTCAGATGTGGAGACATTTCTCTCACCCTAGGATTCGTGCTACTCCCCCATCCATGCTGCTCCATTGCCCTCACATTGTTCTTCCAGCCTTCACTCCATCTGACACATGTCGTCTCTTCATAACTGTATCTGGAATAGAATATGATGTACCATTCTTACTGTTCCCTATCCTTGCTTTACCTTTTTCATAGAATACTCCCACCTTAAATAATACCCTATGCTGTGATGTTTCCAGAGCTCAGAAAAACAGCTGACGAATGATGGACTCTTAGAAAATGTTTGTTAGTGAATGAATGGTGGACAAGTAGTGAATAAACAATCATTGCCTTCATGATTAGAGCTATCTTTCTCATGGCCTAGCTTGCTTCTGATTTCAGGGACTTCTGGAGGGATGGCCCAAAGCAGCTGTAATTCCTTTCTGCTTGGCTGGCTCTCATCTCAAGAAGATTTGCTTCCTCCCCAGGATTTTTCCTGATGTCCTAGAATTCCACTAGATCTAAACTAAACTGTTGTCTTTCAGTGTACTGTTCAGGTCACTGGGGGATCCTACAAACTGTGTAGGCAGGAGCTGCCATTACTCCATCCGTCCCAGACAAACAGCTATGGAAGATGTTCTGCGGACTGCAGGGTGCAGTCTCCAGGCCTTCAGTGCACATGATACCAACCTCCGTATCACATCCCCAAAGAGACTTTTTGATAAGTTTGGCTCGCGGCGGCGCGTCCACAGACACCAGATACAAGCAGCTCTGTGTTTTTGGAAGTTTAATTAGGAGGGGGGGGGGAGTGAGGACCACGGCGCGAGAAGGGAGAGAGAGAGAGGGGAGAGAGAGAAAGATGGGGGAAACTACCCATTATATATATATATGTCCCGTGACGTAGCAGTCCAGGTAAAGGTGGGAGCTGAGCCCAATGGATTCTGGGAATATGGTCGCCGTTGCCCTGGTGACAGGTCTGTGGACCCGCCCACATATCTGCCGCAGGCAGGTTCTGGATGCTAACACTTTTCCTCCGCATCTCCCCACGTTCCCAGTTTCATGGCCCGATTCCTGTGATCACCTCTCCAATACAGTCATGCTTCAAGTCCCCTGCCCAGCCTCTGCCTTTGAGGAAATATTGAGCAGCTGTGTCGAAGCAGGAGCAGACTGTGGCAAATAAGCCAGGGTTTCCTAAGGGAATGAACACAGAGTGTTGGGGGAGGTGTCAAGAACTGGTTTTGTTTGTTTGTTTGTTTTATTTTCAGAATAAAGGGATATGGATTATAAGCTCAAAGGTGGCCCTTCTGGGATATGATGTTTCAACTCCCAAAGATCATTATAACATAGTGTGGCAGAGCGAGCGGGGCCGGAGCAAGCGGGGCCGGCAGAGGTCCTGAGATCAACAGTAGCCACAAACATGATGGATCACAGTCATCTGAAAAAAACAAAACAAAACAAAAAACATAGTGTGGCTGAGCACTTACCCCTGAAGATGGTGGCAATGGCTTCTCACCTCTCTGTTCTCAGCTTTCCTCAGAGAGATGAGTTTTTTTAAAAAAGACTTCTGCCTTCTAATGAAAATTTAGCTTTTCAAGTCTTATTAACTCTAATGGGGAAAGTGCTTCAATTTATTTTGTTCTGGAGGTAAGAGCAATGATATTAAGTGATCCAATTTACCCATTTCTAGTACCACACTGGTCACTAATGAAGATGCCTCTGCAGCCCAGTGTGTGGTTTGCAGGGGCATCACTGCTTAACAGTTTATGGATGGCTCCATGCGGTACGGAAACAGTAAGTGCAAATGAAAATTTTGTGAAGCAAACATTACTCTCTTCTGGATTCACTCGATGTTTAAAAATAACAACTTCATTTGGAAAATCCTTTGTAGGTTTCTCCAGTGGCTACCTTCCCTCACTGACAGATGGTTGATGCCCACAGGTAAATACCCACAAGAGAGAGTTATTTTGCGAGTGAGCCACATACACTGAGCTTTGGGCAAGCAAGACTTTTTTAGTAGTATCTAGTCAATTGCTCAATTTAGCAATACTCAGAAGTATTACACGTGCTGCACCAGCATTAACAGCTGGTTGAAGTAAGCCATACCATGATCCTTTTTTTTTTTCCTAACTGTAAAGTCTAGGCTGAGAGAGAAAGTAAATTGTGAGGGGCATGCATCCAGGCCATCTGAATTTATCATAGAAACTGCACTACAGTTTGAACCAAAATGTCCCCCTAAGGTTTGTATCTCGAATGGCTATGCCCTAGGCAGTGGTTCTATTTTGAGAGTCTGTGGAGCCTAGCTGTCAGAAGTAGGCCATCAGGGGTGGGCCTTTGAAGGTTATATCTGCCTGTAGTTCTTGACACTCTCCTTGCATTCTGGTTGGCAGTGATGTGAATGACCTCTGCCATGTACTCTTATCATGATGGTCTGAGCCCTACCATGCCTTTCCCACCATGGTGGATTGAGATCTCTGAAACCTCCCCCTCTCTTCGGCGGTCTCTGTGAATAAATAAGAGGCAGAAATGTGGAGGGGTTAGGCTTATAGATTAAGTTATGCAGCACATAGCTGAGGAGTGGAACTTAAACCCATTCCAGGCAGACCCCAGAATGAGCCTCTTCGCCATAACCTTATACTCCCTCTTAGAGTAAAGAGTTCTATTCTAACCTGAGGCCTTTAGTTCCGAAACCTGCTTTTGCTGCAGTGTTACACAGATGTGCAGGTAGTGTGCACTGGATCTGCTTGTGCAAGGAGTTATAGCTGTGGCCATGCTCAGGACATACCCAGCATGTGTACTCCACCTTAATGAAGGCCTCTCTGCCCAGTGCACTTCACAAGTGAGGATTGTAACTGAGCTCTTTATGCTTCTTGTATACCATTTACACGAGACATGATGGATTCAGACAAAATAAAGGGGTAGCCAATCACTGGGGGAAAAAACCTGATCTCCACTAGAAGGAAGTATATGCTAGGACTCTACCCTGTGTCTCAAGAGGCAAGGGCACTGGGCACTTCCCCGGTAAACTCTTGTCCCTATGAGTCCTGATGATTCTAGCTTCTTCTAGCTTATGTCCATGTTCCTCTGTGTTAGCATCTGCACTCCAAGCTCCCAATGAGCTTCATTTCAAATGCTAACATGGCAGATGAACAAATTATAGATGAAAAACTGCTCTCTGAACACATCTATTTATAATGATACATAAAGTCTGGTGTTTAAAGAAAACAGTTCTCCATAAAGAAAGCCCCTGATCACAACGTGAGCTGCCAGGGGGCTGACTTGAAAGCAAGAGAGGTATGCAGTTTTCCTGCATATAAAAAGCACAATCAAAGAGCCATCTGCCCCCATCGATTATGATGGGGATTGACAGGCAATTCTATTAAGTGTAATCTTCAGATTGAGGCTTTCTTGAGTGTTGTGCAAGAATGGATCTTGCTAAAGATTTATTATGCTTATGAGCTACTTGTGTACGATTATTCAAAACGGACTGGGAGTAAATTATTTTCTCGAATGTACTTGAAATGAGTGTGTACACTTGGGCTCTTGAAGTGCAGGCAGTGTGTGGAGGGCCCTCCATGCCCTGCTACAATATTTGGCATGTCTTTTAAAGTATCAGCAAGAGATCTTTGTTTTGGGGTGTTTTTAAGCATTCCTGTAAGACATGGAGAACAGACAATGACTGGCTTATAGTAAAGTCGCATCTTGAGGGGACACTGAATTCGGGGTGTGCTATGTCCGTTTTCAGATGATGCTGTGTGAATGTGATGGAGACTACTGGCATGTTTGCACTGGGGACCAGAACAGGCTCCCAAATCTCTGCAATTTATTCACAGTGCCCCCACCTCACAGTTGGAGAAACGTCCAGCCACCCTCATGCCGAGATTCAACCAGATTTCACTGTCTTGAGCAAATGTTCTTCCAGTGAGTCCCATTGTGTCCTTTGTCTTGTAGGACATTGTTTCCTTCTTTAGGAGAGCCAGCCCTGAAACCTTGTTTTTGAGGCAGACCCTGTGCATACCTCACTTCTTCTAACACACCTCATTTCTTCTAAGGGCCAAGGTCAAGGAGAGAGAAGGACTTCAGATTCTGTTCTCTAAGAAAACAAAACACCCAGACATTCCTTGTACTCACCCCCAGACCTCATCACCACCCCCGCAGTGTTCACCGGCCTATTTTCATTAAACCTTTTGGAGGCTTAACCTTGCCTATAAAATAAATTCTCTTAGAGCCAAATATTAGCATAACTCAGAGAATGGGGAAGAAAGGTAAGTTTTGTATCACCAAAGATAGACATGGAGGATAAATTAATTCAACATTTTGGTTGTCATTTGGTTTGGGTTAATGTTTAACAATCCAACTTTCTCCATGTCAAAACTCCTCAGGCATATAAATGTGGCCCATGTGAAATAGGACATTTTTTTTCTTCTCTGTAACTCTGAATTTTATTGTACTCTTCTCTTTCCAGTCCTGTTGTCAAGCACTCCACACTTACTCTCTTGTCTGTGTATCCCCATGTGCTGATACTCAACCTCCCTTTCTTCTGCCCTTGAGTTTCCAGTCACTGAATTAATTCAGACTATCTCCACAAAGCCAACTGTTCTCCTTCCTTCTCTTCCCTTGTCTATTGATGACGTCAGCTGCAGGGGAAGAACTGGTGACCACATCAGAAAAGAGCTGATGAAGGGAATGGGGATATCAATAGGAGAAATCAAAGCCCAGAGGAAAAACTACTGTACCAAGGACATGGAGTGACAGGATAACAGCTCTGGGGGCAGCCAGTGTGTGTGTGTGTGTGTGTGTGTGTGCGTGTGTGTGTGTGTGTGTATCTGTCTGTGTTTGTGTGTGTCTGTGCGCATGCACACCTATGGTGGGGGAGGGGGCTGTGCACAAACTCTGGCGCAAACAAAGACCCAAGTAAGGTTCTTGCTCTGTGTCTCCTTGGATCTCAGAGCCACCCTCTTGTCATATTAAGTGTTGATGTTATTATTTGTGCTGTGAGTCCTGTGGGGTAACATACAAGTATGCAAAGAACCATGTCACTCATGGGATCTAAAAAGGCTTTTTCATCGATCCTGTAGGTTAGGTAACAGGCCAGGTAAGAAACTGACAGATTGATGGTGGAAAGGGACACACAAAATGATGTCGTATTTCAATTTCTGTATATACCTAGGAGTTCCCCGGAAATGGAGGTAGGCCCCAAAAAGTTAGGCTGAGAGCTCACAAACCAGCAATAGTTTGTGAAGAAATGACTAGACAAAAGAATGATGTCTGGGATTTTAAGTTTTGTAGGGAGATGAGTGTATACAGGAAATTAATGAAAGATAAGGGTTATCTCAGTAAGTAAGAGTGATCTATGCATACTCATCAGTGATAAAGTTATATCTGTTCTTGGTGTGGGCTGAGGCAGTGTGGGTATCATCACCAAGGGAAATTCATACCCAGGTTAGGGCAGAAAGGAGGAAGCAGGGACCTGTCTCCCATTTGTCTTCAGCTCAAATGAAACACACAGAAAAGTGGCATGGCTTGGGCACCCTGATTTTCTATACCTGTTAGTGATGGCACAGTTATGGAAATTAATTAAAGTGACTATCCAATAAGTTAAAAAAAATTCTCTTTACCAAAATGTTAGTTCTATAGAATTCAAAATTTCTTGGGCAATCTTGGTATTTAATGTCTTTATTATTCCATCTCTAATATTTCTATTGTATTTAAACTTAGAAGCAAATGCCCGTGTAGCAATTTGTCACTCTTCTGCCTCAACAGATATCCCCAGAGGCAATAAATAAGCTTTCATCTGTTAGCCTTTGTGACTTATAAGAAAACAAAGACGGCCGGGCAGTGGTGGCACACGCCTTTAATCCCAGCACTTGGGAGGCAGAGACAGGAGGAATTCTGAGTTCGAGGCCAGCCTGGTCTACAGAGTGAGTTCCAGGACAGCCAGGGATACACAGAGAAACCTTGTCTGGACAAACCAAAAAAGAAAGAAAAGAAAGAAAGAAAGAAAACAAAGATGAGGGCTGTGTTGGGGGGAGGGCATGTGTAGGGGGAGGGTGTCGAGGAAGAAAGGAAATGTTAAGCATACATGAACTTAGGGGCCAGAAGGACCTAAGAGGGGTGAGAGGCAAAGATGACTTCACATGACCCAACAAAATTCTTATCCCTATGGAATTTTGGAACAAACATTTAATCCAGAGCTTATTAAATTTGGAGAAACTGAGGCACAGAAAAGGACACACATCTACAGTGGTAGAAATAGATTACCGACCTGAGATTCAGCTTTCCAAAATGTTCGTCCCTCTACCTAGGAAACTCCTCCTTCTGCAGCACCTCTCCACACACCCACTAAACTTAGTCAAGCTTAACTCTAGCTCGGCTCAAGCATCCCCCTCCCTCACAAGCCTCCCCGAGCCACCTGGTTCCCAGTGGATCAGGATCTGCCAACACACTTGCAGAGCACCTGCCAATGTGTCTTTCCCACTGCCTCCTCCTCCTCCCACTGCCGAGGCCATACAGTCTCTGCTCCACAAGTTCCATAAGCACATGAGTCACCCAGGAAGGGTAGATGGAGCATTGCACTGTGGGGGATGATTTCACTCCCACAAACTCCTCTATTCAGTTCATTCACAAAGCAGAGGGCAGAAATTGTTTCCATTCATGCATTTTTCAATAGCAAGTTTCATTATGGGAAGCTTCTCTAATTAATCCTGACGCTCACCCCTGCAGAGTCAGTGTGGCCTTTTCTCTTTCTGTGACTCCTTTGCTCAAACAGTGCTAGAAGACAGGGACTGGTGGGCAAGTGCCGTGAATTGTCTAGTATTTTATTTTTTTGTCCTAACACTTGCTCTTATCACCCTAGACATACTTTATGTGGAACAAATTGATTAAAATATAAAATAAGGATTTACTTTGTTAGGCTCTGCAGAATATAGTTATGGAGTGTATAAAGATCCAAGGAGCTACAAGAAAAGGAGGAGGGAGAGGGAGGAAGAAGGAAGAGGGGCAAGGAGGGAAGAGAAGGAGGGAGGGAGAGAAGAGGAGGCAGTTTCCCTCACAGCAGCCACCACCCTCAGACCCTCCTCAGCTCTACAGTTGAATCTCCTTGCTGAGAAGGTTGGAGGGAGAATTGCTATTTATTGAGACCGTACCGTGTGCCAAGCACTGGGTAGGGAAACTCTGGTAGCTTACTCATTAGTTAATTGGCGGCCATTTGGGAAGACATCAGTGAAGAGAACATCTTTGTCATCATGGATTTCCCATTTCAAAAGAAGAGACAGACTAGAAGCAAGTGAACATGTCACATGACACAGGGTGGCAATTGGAGTCAGAAAGAGAAACCATATAGGTTAAAGAAATTAGAATGATGGGCGATAGTTTAGGCTTGGGGGGGAAAGGCTCCTTGGGAAGTAAACCCAAAACAGAATGATGTGACCTTAAGGCTAGAGACACATTGGAGGAAGTGGATAGGCCTTTGGTGGCAAGGCTTGAGGGCAAGGGCTGGAGAACAGGGAACAAGGGCTGGAGAGCAGCACTGTGAGACACAGGAGTGGACAGAGAGGTAGACAGAGGCCAGCCCCCATGTCTCTACTGAAGACTTCAATCTCTTCCAAATTTCCTAGCGGCTTGAATGAGCCTACCCACCCCTACTCTATCCTCTACCCAATCCCCCATCCCCACCAAAGGCTCATAGATTAAATGGTTGGTCTCCAGTTTATAGAACTGTTTGGGAAGAATTAAGAGGTACAGCCTGTTGGAGGAGGCCAGGTTTTCTGGCCATTCCTAATTTCTGTCTCTCTCTTTCTGCCTCGTGATATGAATCAGGATGTGAGCTCTTACCTCCTACTCTAGTGCCATATCTTCCAGCCTGCTGCTCTCTCCCCACAGTTATGGTCCTGGATTCTAACCCTCTGAAATAATAAGCTCCAAATAAATGCTTCTTTAAAAATAAGTTGCCTTGGTCATGGTGTTTTAGCACAGCAATAAAAAACAACTAAGACTCCTAGCAACCCTTTGTAGTGTTGTGAGTGTTGTGAGTGTTGTGTTGTGAGTGGAGGCCTGTCATGATCTAACTCACTCAGTGCATGGCTGCATCCTGTTTGATCCTCCAAAGGACCTTAAGAGATAAGCAGCATTGACCTCAGTTGCTCATATAGGAACTGGGACTTGGAGACATTAAACTTCTTGTCCACATTTGTGGAGCAATCTTCATAAACAGATTGCAAATTCAACTTGGACAGGATTCCAAATGCAACCTTTCGTATAGTTCTACACACTGTCTGAGGACACAGTCTGGGTCTTATGTGACTCCCAAACACCCTCATACTCTTAAGCTTGTGGTTGCTGCCCAGTGCCTGCCTTCTAAATGAATACATTAGATTCAGCTCAAACCCTTCCAGGCTCCCAGGATGCCTGGTGTTTGGATCAGATAGGAGAAGAAATTGAGAGTAAAGGGATTTTTACCATCAAAAAGCAAAATTTAAAAAAATTAAGATGTTTAGGTCTGTGTTTTTAGTAACACCCTTCTCGGGGGACTGCTTTTCAGAACTTCAGAATGTACCTACATTTGCTATTTTAAATTATCTTCAGCTCTGCCATTTACACACTTCATCTCTGAAACAATCAGCTTGCTCTTCAGTCTGAGAACCTATAGAAATGGCAACCATTAAAATTCAGCTGAGTTCTGCAATGATTCCTAACGGCTATTCACACACACACACACACACACACACACACACACACAGAGAGAGAGAGAGAGAGAGAGAGAGAGAGAGAGAGAGAGAGAGAGAGACAGACAGACAGACAGACAGACAGACAGACCATGCCAAGAAGCAAACCTATGAAGGGATCGTGTTCTTTCTCCTTCCCAAGTCTTCAGACCAACCTGGAGCAGCTCCCCTTCCTACGCTTTTTTTGGGTGACCTGGAAAAAGAAAGATCATCTTCAAGCGAGCACATGTGTGTGCTTTATCCTCGGCCTCTGGGGCAGTCACTTACAGTCAGAATGAACAAAGCACGGCCTCTGAAGACAGACTCATTGTGTCAAAGGTAACACCTACCTGCCTAGGAACCTCAAAGGCTGGTGAGGTCACCGGGGGAAACAAAGCACTAAGCTCTTTCATAAACCTGGAACATCAGAAAGCTGTGAAGGAAACACATAGGTCTTCTGAGAGCTTCTAGGCTGGGTTAGAAGCCAGAGTTCCTTTGAGGATAGCACAAAGAGACAGGCATGGTTACTAGCATGCACCAAGAATCTCTCAGAACTTTGAGGCTAAGACCAGAGGCTAGTAAGTTTGAGGGAAGCCTGGGCAAGAGGCCCTGCTTCATAAAACTAAGGGCTATCTGGAAACAATGACGTATGTCTGTCATCTTAGTACTTGAGAGGTAGAGAGAGTAGGACCAGGAATTTGGGCGCATTGGCTACACAGCCATTCTGGGATCCAAGAGCCCTGTCTTTAAAACAAACAATTTCCAAGGGCTATGGGCGTGGCAGTAAGTTAGGTCTGAGCCTTAGCACCACTTCCGTAGCAAAAGGCAAAGGAAAGGTATCCTGGGCTAGGAAGTTTCTTAGGGTTCCATAAAGGATAGAAAAAAGAGTTCCGAAGACTTGAATGGGACTAATATGATCCGGGGACAGGGAATAGGGACCATGAGTGGTAGGCAGAGACTTTGGGGCTCATCTGAACAGATGCCGATCCCACCTCTTCATCACGCAATGTTGAGTAGGGAGATCTTACACTATGCAGAGTTTATCAGGACCCAGTCTAACAGTGCTCTGCGACACTGACAGGTGAGGAGTGGGAAGAAGGATTTGGAAAGAGAGCTATGAGGGTTGCTTTCTCCGAAGGGGGGACCCTAGGCAAGTTCCCGGAATCTGGCAACGGTCTGTGCAGTGCACTCTGGGAACCTCTGAAAGTGGGAAACAATCATTAACGCAGCGAGCTGCCCTCCTCTCTCTTCTCCACAATAACACTGTCACCAGAGAATGGAAAATCACTCAGACGGTTCCGCGTCTCCAAATTGCACCTCAGTGGCAGACTGCATAAGGCAAATTGCCTGGTGGAGAGCTGCCTAGGCTTGCAAGCAAAGAACTAATAAATAACCTTGAAATACACAGTCTGATGGCAGCTTTGCTCCGAGCCTCCCGGCTTCTGCCCTAGAAGGCTCATGAATCGCTGGGCCTGGCAGGTGGAGTCAGGAGAGCTGGGTCTGCCCACTGTGTTGATGACCTACAAACACCCAGTGCTGGCTTCAGGGTGGTAGCTTAGCCAGTCTCTTCTCCAGGAGCAGGGCTAGCCTGGAACAAGGCTCTGGCAAAAACTATTTCCACCCCCAGAGAGAGGTCAGAAAAGGAGCTATGGAGACTACACGGGCAGTGACGTGGCTGCTTGGCAAACAGGATTTCCAGTGGGAATTCAAAACCTTCTCAGGAGAGAATGTGCATGTGACTCTAGCCCTGGTGGAAGATGCAGAATTGTCAGTCAAACACATTCTCAGATTCTCCAAAGCGCTTTCACAATCATTTGTAAATTGCTCTTTCAAGGCATCTGTGAGAATGTTAAATGACTAGGAGAAGAAATCAATACCTCAGCGCTAGCTCTGGGGTGGGCATCCCTGTGCAAAGCAAGAATCACACATCCATAGATGGATGCGAAGATATCAGTCTCCTTGGATGAATAAAATAGTTCAGCAGAAGGTGGCAGGAGCTGAGCTAGAAGACTCTCTGAAATGCAAACAGACACAAAACTGACACAGACTGCTAAGAGACAAGGAGGCCTGCTGAGGAAAAAGAAAATGGAGCTGGGTATGTGGCCCAGGCCTGGGAGGCTGAGGCAGAAGGAGTGGGATGTTCAACGCTGGCTAATCTGCATAGTGAGACCTTGTCTCAAATGACAAATGAGCTTGCTTGTCAGAAAAACACTGATGAGCAGTACCACAGAAGACTATAAAGAAAACCGGCTTGCTCTTAAATAGTGGCTGAAAAAAAAATGTGAAAAAGAAAGCCAATATTTGGGACCTGAATAAGAAAACATGAATAATGTAGGATCTGGAAATTAATAGAGAATTTCACAAAATAATTTTTAAAAATTCTGTCTCCTAGGAGAAGCTGCACAGCAGTTCTAGGATGCTGCCAAGAGCAACAACTGTTAGCCCCAGTCGGGTTTGATTCCAGGACTGGGACCACATGTGAGTAGGTGCTTTGTTTTGCTTTGTTTTGTGAACAGGTAGATTCAGGAGATGCTCAAGGTGCCTTATAAAGGACAAATATCATCACCCTTATTTATAGATGAGGAGACTGTGACCCAGAGAAGCTAATTATCTTAGCCAAGCTCTCACAGCAGAATCGGGACTTTAGTCTCTGTCAGAGCTGTTTGACTCTCCTTTTTTTGTAGATCTCACTCTGCTCCTCTAGGAGAGGAAGTCTTGAGAGGAACAAGATGCTGTCCCCCCTGGAACAAGCAATAAATAATTTACCTAAGAAACCCCAGCCCCAGGAAGAGAATGGGCTTTGTGACAGCAGCTGCCCCTGGGCCTCCATTCATCCTCATCTGTGATGTTTAGTGGCTTTAGCCCTCTTGCTAGGATGTGAGAGTTCAGGTCTTCTCTAAACACAACTATATTTAGCTAAAAGAGTCAATGACCATATAGGAGAGAACAATTAATTTCCTGTTTTTTTACAAGCACTTACAGAAAAAGGGACTTTAGCAAAGGAGCCATTTTGAAGTGTTTGAATCACACAATGACAATCACCCTCTTTCCTTTCCCTTCTTAGCTTATTCTGACTTCTTTTGAATTTCCCCATCTTGGGATAGCCAACCATTCTGTCCCACCACTTAGATAAACTGTGTAAGTCTGTGCTGTGGCCCAGTGGTAGAGCATTTGCCTCACATGGGTATGAGACCTGAGTTCAAAGCCCTGGAAAAAAATTTAAAGGTGTGTGTGTGGGGGGGGGGCGCTCACAAAATGGCCAACAGGTAAAGGCATTTTCTTTTTAAGCCTGATAACCTGAGTTTGATTCCTGGAACTTATAAAAAGGCTCACAACCACCCATATTTCTGGCAATTTGATGCTCTCTTCTGGCCTTCAGGGCACCTGCACATACGTACACACACACACACACACACACACACATATACACACAAGCACACACAGGCTTGTGAATGCACTGGCTCACAACTGAAATTCTAACACTCGTGTGGTGAGATGGAGTGTGGAGACAGGCAAATCATGGAGAAGCTCTCGGGCTACCTAGCCTGTAGTATGCAAACAAGCAAGGACAAGAGAGACCAGATCCCACCTCAACAGAGTATGATGGGTTTTGAGTCGCGGCAGAAAGCGTCTGCAGACACCAGGCCCAGGCAGTTTCATGTGTAAG